>NC_057806.1:712414302-712714302 GCF_018294505.1 Triticum aestivum
TAGAGTTTGAGTAATGGGCCCTTTAGTCCCGGTTTGGGATACGAATCGAGACAAAAGGGCATCGCACCCTAATGCTAACATTAGTCCCGGTTCGTGTCTCAAACCGGGACTAAAGGGCCCATTTGAACTGGGACTAATGCCTTTAGCCGCTCGAAACGAGAATAATGCTAACATTAGTCCCGGTTCGTAATGCAACCAGGACTAATGTGAATATTGCCCTGTGACCAAAGCCCTGTTTTCTACTAGTGTTGCTTCCTATGGCGCTTCTTTGCTCCTGCGCAAGAGGTGGTGTATCTCTTATGTCCGGCAGCGCGTCATTTACATCGGCGGCTTTTGGTGTTTTAGGACTTCCTTGTTTTTTACAGGGTTATTTAGCAAAAGTGTTGTGCCAATTGTGCTTCTGGTTGCCTGTAGATCGTGGTTACATGCTGGTTTGTACTCCTATTATTGAATGAATGACATGCGGTTCACGTTTCCAAAAGCAATTCCTTCCCTACATTTAATATAAATGTTTACATTTTTTAAATATGTACCTAACTTTATATGTTCTTCACAAGTTTAAAATAGAAAATAAAAATAAAAAAAGACAGAGAAAGACCATCAAACCAGCACAAAAAAGGGGAAATAATAAAAATCTCCCAAAACCAGGGGCTGCAGAGCGTGGGCAGGCCCATCTCGCTCAACCCTGGGCGTTACGGAGACTATCCTTGACAAAAGGAGTATTAGATATAGGAGACCTCCTATATGGTGGGGCGCTCCCAGTCGCGGCAGCGCGCACCCCAGCGCACACCTACACCCGTTTTTTTTTTAACTTTTCCTTTTTTATTTCTTTTTTTGTTTTATTCTATATTCAAATAATTCGGGATTGGTTCTAAAATTCAAAAATATCATGAATTGTCATAAAAACAGTGCTGGAATTCAAAAACGTTTGTTATTCAAAAGAAGAAACATTTTTTAAATTTTAATGAACATTTGTTTAGTAATGATGAACATTTTTTATATTTCATGAAAAAAATGTGAATTTCATGAACAAATTTTTAACTTGATGAACAAAATTGGTATTCAAATTTTTTTTTCGAAAAAATAATGAACGAATTTTGAGTTCAATGAACATTTTTTGAAAATGATGAACAAAATTTGAATTGAATGAATATTTTTTACGTCGGTGAACAAATTTTGAATTTTAGTGAACAGTTTTTTAGATTCGATGAACAAAAAGTTTGAGTTCAATGAACATTTTTTGACATTGATGGACATTTTTTGAATTTGATGAACAAGTGACATGCTTTTCTATAAACCATTTTATATGGAGACATGCCCATAGGATTTTTGTATGCAGTTCTATATGCCCATAATGCATCATCAAGTTTCTTGGACCAATTCTTTCTAGACCTATTAACAGTCTTTTGCAAAATTAATTTGAGCTCTCTATTGCTCAATTCTACTTGACCACTAGACTGTGGGTGATAAGGAGATGCAATTCTATGATTAACATCATACTTAGGAAGCATTTTACGGAAAGCACCATGAATAAAGTGTGAACCACCATCAGTCATTAAGTATCAAGGGACTCCAAACCTCGGAAAAATAACTTCCTTAAGCATTTTAATAGAAGTGTTATGATCAGCACTACTAGTTGGAATAGCTTCTACCCACTTAGTAACGTAATCAACAACAACTAAAATATGTGTATATCCATTAGAGGCAGGAAAAGGCCCCATATAATCAAAGTCCCAGACATCAAACGGTTCAATAACAAGAGAATAATTCATAGGCATTTCTTGACGTCTACTAATATTACCAATTCTTTGACATTCATCACAAGACAAGACAAACTTATGGGCATCCTTGAAGAGAGTAGGCCAATAAAAACCGGATTGCAATACCTTATGTGCAATTCTGTCTCCAGCGTGCTGTCCTCCATAAGCTTCGGAGTGACACTTGCGTAGGATCTGTTCCTATTCATGCTCGGGTACGCAATGTCTAATAACACCATCTACTCCTTCTTTACAAAGACGTGGGTCATCCCAAAAGTAATGTCTCAAGTCATAGAAGAACTTTTTCTTTTGTTGGTATGTGAAACTAGGTGGTATAAACTTAGCAACAATATAATTAGCGTAATCAGCATACCAAGGAGTACTACGAGAAGTACTTATAACATTTAACTGTTCATCAGGAAAGCTATCATTAATAGGAAGTGGGTCATCAAGAACATTCTCTAACCTAGACAAGTTGTCTGCTACGGGGTTCTCAGCTCCCTTTCTATCAACAATATGCAAATCAAATTCTTGCAGCAAGAGAACCCATCTAATAAGTCTAGGTTTAGCATCTTTCTTTTCCATAAGATATTTAATAGTAGCATGATCAGTGTGAATAGTTACTTTAGAATCAACGATATAAGGTCTGAACTTATCACAAGAAAATACAACTACTAAAAGCTCTTTTTCAGTAGTAGCATAATTTCTTTGAGCATTGTCTAGAGTCTTACTAGCATAATGGATAACATTTAATTTCTTATCAACTCTTTGCCCTAGAACAACACCTACAACATAATCACTAGCATCACACATAATTTCAAAGGGTAGATTCCAATCAGGTGGCTGAACAACAGGTGCAGAGACTAATGCTTTCTTAAGTGTTTCAAATGCTTCTACACAATCATCATCAAAGACAAATGATATATCTTTTTGCAATAAATTAGTCAGAGGCTGAGAAATTTTTGAGAAGTCCTTAATGAACCTCCTGTAAAATCCGGCGTGACCAAGGAAACTTCTTATACCTTTGATGTCTTTAGGACATGGCATCTTTTCAATAGCATCAACCTTGGCTTTATCAACTTTAATACCTCTTTCGGAAACTTTGTGCCCCAAAAAAATACCTTCATTAACCATAAAGTGGCACTTTTCCCAATTCAAGACAAGATTAGTTTCTTCACATCTCTGCAAAACTCGATCAAGATTGCTCAAGCAATCATCAAAAGAGGAACCATAGACGGAAAAGTCGTCCATTGAAACCTCACAAATCTTTTCACAAAAGTCAGAGAATATAGCCATCATGCATCTTTGAAAGGTAGCAGATGCATTACATAAACCAAAAGGCATACGTCTATAAGCAAAAGTTCCAAAAGGGCATGTAAAAGTGGTCTTTGATTGATCTCTAGCCGACACAGGTATTTGAGAGAAATCAGAATAACCATCTAGGAAGCAATAATGTGTATGTTTGCATAATCTTTCTAGAATTTGATCAATGAAAGGTAAGGGGTAATGATCTTTCTTAGTAGCCCTATTTAATTTGCGGAAATCAATTACCATCCTATAACCTGTAATAATTCTTTGTGGAATCAATTCATCTTTATCATTAGGAACAACTGTAATGCCTCCCTTCTTGGGGACACAATGGACATGACTTACCCACTGACTATCAGCAACGGGATAAATTATACCCGCCTCCAGAAGCTTGAGTATTTCTTTTCTTACCACTTCTTTCATTTTAGGATTCAGACGTCGTTGAGGATCACGAACTGGTTTGGCATCTGCTTCCAAATTTATTTTATGTTGACATAGAGTGGGACTAATGCCCTTAAGATCATCAAGAGTATATCCAATAGCAGCACGATGCTTCTTCAGAGTTTTCAATAATCTTTCTTCTTCATGCTCTGAAAGGTTAGCACTAATAATAACAGGATATATCTTCTTTTTATCAAGATATGCATATTTACGATTATCAGGCAACGGTTTAAGCTCAAACACGGGATCACCCTTGGGTGGAGGGGGATCCCCTAAAATCTCAACAGGTAAATTGTGATGCAGAATAGGTTCCTGTTTAAAGAATACTTCATCTATTTCCCTTCTTTCATGCATGAACATATCATTTTCATGGTCTAGCAAATAGTGTTCTAAAGGATCACTAGGAGGTACGGCAATAGAAGCAAGACCGATAATATCATCCTTACTAGGCAATTCTTCCTCACTATGTTGTTTACTAAATTTAGAGAAATTAAACTCACGAACCATATTATCCAAGCCAATAGTAACAACATTCTTTTCACAATCTATTCTAGCATTAACAATGTTTAAGAAGGGTCTACCAAATATAATGGGACAAAACCTATCTTGCGGAGAAGTAAGAACAAGAAAATCAGCAGGATATTTAGTTTTCCCACACAAGACTTCAACATCTCTAACAATTCCCATCGCTGAAATAGTATCTCTATTGGCAAGTTTAATTGTGACATCAATATCTTCTAACTCAGCAGGTGCAATTTCATGCTTGATTTCTTTATACAAGTCATAAGGTATAACACTAGCACTAGCACCCATATCACATAAGCCATGATAACAATATCTCCTATTTTAACAGAAATAACAGGCACGCCTACCACAGGTCTATGTTTATCTCTATCACAAGGTTTAGCAATTCTAGCAGTTTCACCATTGAACTAAATAACATGCCCATCAATATTATCAGACAAGAGATCTTTAACAATTGCAATATTAGGTTCTACTTTAACTTGCTCAGGAGGTGTATAAGTTCTAATATTGCTTTTATGAACAACAGTTGAAGCTTTAGCATGATCCTTTACTCTAACAGGGAAAGGTGGTTTCTCAACATAAGAAGTGGGAACAATAGGATCATTATAAGTGACAGTCTTTTCTTCAACTTTAATAGGTGCAGCTACTTTTACTTGTATGGGAGGATGATATTTAAACCACTTCTCCTTAGGGAGATCAACACAAGTAGCAAAAGATTCACAGAAAGAAGCTACTATCTCAGAGTCAAGTCCATATTTAGTGCTAAACTTACGGAAAATATCGGTATCCATAAAAGATTTAACACAATCAAACTTAGGTGTCATACCTGACTCCTTACCTTCGTCGAGGTCCCAATCTTCAGAGTTGCGTTTAATTCTATCCAATAAATTCCATCTGAATTCAATAGTCTTCATCATAAAAAAGCCAGCACAAGAAGTATCGAGCATGGTGTGATTGTTTTCAGAAAGCCGAGCATAAAAACTTTGCATAATTATTTCTCTCGAGAGCTCATGATTGGGGCATGAATATAACATTGATTTAAGCCTCCCCCAAGCTTGAGTGATGCTTTCTCCTTCGCGAGGCCAGAAATTATATATATAATTGCGATCACGATGAACAAGATGCATAGGGTAATACTTTTGATGAAATTCCAATTTCAATCTTTTATAGTCCCACGCTCTCGTATCACATAGCCTATACCATATCAATGCGTCTCCTTCAAAGATAAAGGGAAGACCTTCTTCTTAGCAACATCATCGGGTACACCTGCAAGCTTAAATAATCCAAAAACTTCATCCACATATAATAAGTGCTCATCAGGATGCTTTGTTCCATCTCCTGTAAAAGGATTAGCTAGCAGTTTTTCCATCATACCCGAAGGAAATACAAAAGGAGTTTCATTTTCAATAGGTTCAGTAGGTTGAGGAGCAACTCTTTGCTCTACTGGACGGGGTGAAGATACCCCGAACAAGCCCCTCAGAGAATTACTTTCCATAGTAACAAGTGACAGTAAATTTCAGCACACTATATAAATTTTTCCTTACCAAATTCCACCTACCAAAGGAGCTACACTCCCCGGCAACGGCGCCAGAAAAGAGTCTTGATGACCCACAAGTATAGGGGATCTATCGTAGTCCTTTCGATAAGTAAGAGTGTCGAACCCAACGAGGAGCAGAAGGAAATGATAAGCGGTTTTCAGCAAGGTATTCTCTGCAAGTACTGAAACAAGTGGTAACAGATAGTTTTGTGATAAGGTAAATGGTAACGAGCGACAAGTAACAAAAGTAAATAAGGTGCAGCAAGGTGGCCCAATCCTTTTTGTAGCAAACGACAAGCCGAAACAAACTCTTATAATAGGAAAAGCGCTCCCAAGGACACATGGGAATATTGTCAAGCTAGTTTTCATCACGTTCATATGATTCGCGTTCGGTACTTTGATAATTTGATATGTGGGTGGACCGGTGCTTGGGTGCTGTTCTTACTTGAACAAACATCCCACTTATGATTAACCTATATTGCAAGCATCTGCAACTACAACAAAAGTATTAAGGTAAACCTAACCATAGCATGAAACAAGTGGATCCAAATCAGCCCCTTACAAAGCAACGCATAAACTAGGGTTTAAGCTTCTGTCACTCTAGCAACCCATCATCTACTTATGACTTCCCAATGCCTTCCTCTAGGCCCAAATAATGGTGAAGTGTTATGTAGTCGACATTCACATAACACCACTAGAGGCTAGACAACATACATCTTATCAAAATATCAAATGAATACCAAATTCACATGACTACTAATAGCAAGACTTCTACCTTGTCCTCAGGAACAAACGTAACTACTCACAAAGCATATTCATGTTCATAATCAGAGGGGTAATAATATGCATATAGGATCTGAACATATGATCTTCCACCAAATAAACCAACTAGCATCAACTACAAGGAGTAATCAACACTACTAGCAACCTACTAGCACCAATCCCGGACTTTGGGACAAGAATTGGATACAAGAGATGAACTAGGGTTTGGAGATGAGATGGTGCTGGTGAAGATGTTGATGGAGATTGCCCTCTCCCGATGAGAGGAGCGTTGGTGATGACGATGTTGATGATTTCCCCCTCCCGGAGGGAAGTATCCCCGGCAGAACAACTCTACCGGAGCTCTAGATTGGTTCCACCAAGGTTCCGCCTCGTGGCGGCGGTGTTTCGTCCCGAAAGGTTGCCTCTGATTTTTCTCTCATCGAAAGACTTCATATAGGAGAAGATGGACGTTGGAGACCCACCAGGGGGCCCACGAGGTAGGGGGGCGCGCCCTAGGAGGGGGGGGGGGCGCCCCCCACCCTCGTGAGCAGGGTGTGGGCCCCCTGGACTTCATCTTTAGCGAGGATTTTTCTTTATTTATTTTAAGATATTCCGTGGAGTTTCAGGACTTTTGGAGTTGCGCAGAATAGGTATCTAATATTTGCTCCTTTTCCAGCCCAGAATTCCAGCTGCCGGCATTCTCCCTCCTTATGTAAACCTTGTAAAATAAGAGAGAATAGCCATAAGTATTGTGACATAAAGTGAACTAGCAGCCCATAATGCAATAAATAATGATATAAAAACATGATGCAAAATGGACGTATCAACTCCCCCAAGCTTAGACCTCGCTTGTCCTCAAGCGAAAAGCCGATAACAATAAATATGTCCTCATGTTTAGAGGTAGAGGCATCGATAAAAATAAAATACGGACATGAAGGCATCATGATTATTCTCATAACAGCAACATGTATAGATTTTGTCATATGATTACTTATATTCAAGTGATGGTCAATTCACAAAGCGAAAGTATGAATCAAAAACCTTATTGAGCACCAATAAACTATAACCTCAGTCATTGAAACAATTGCAATTTATCATAACATCAGAAAGAGTCTATGTCAGAGCTAAAAAGCAAGTCCACATACTCAACTATCATCTAGTCCTTCATAATTGCTAACACCCACGCGATACTTGTGGTTATGAAGTTTTAGTCGGACACAGAGAAAGATAGGGGCTTATAGTTTTGCCCCACAACCTTTTACCTCAAGGGTAATGTCAACAATAATGGTTCATGCCCCCCTACATCCAATTATATATATATATATATATATATATATATATATATATATATATATATATATATATATCATGTTCTTTCCAACATGATGAGCTTGCCAAAGGATAAAATGAAAAAGAAAAGGTGAAGATCACCATGACTCTTGGAAAAGGTAGAAGATAATAATAAAGGATAGGCCCTTCGCAGAGGGAAGCAGAGGTTGCCATGCGCTTTTATGGTTGGATGCACAAAATCTCAATGCGAAAGAACGCAACTTTATATTGCCCCTTGTGATGTGAACCTTTATTATGCAGTCCGTCGCTTTTATTACTTCCACATCACAAGATCGTATAAAGCTTATTTCTCCCACACCAATCAATCCTACATATTTAGAGCAATTTTTATTGCTTTGCACCGATGACAACTTACTTGAAGGATCTTACTCAATCCATAGGTAGATATGGTGGACTCTCATGGCAAAACTGGTTTAACGGTATTTGGAAGCACAAGTAGTATCTCTACTTGGTGCTGAGAATTTGGCTAGCATGAGGGGGAAAGGCAAGCTCAACAAGTTAGAGGATCCATGACAACATACTTTATCTCAGATATAAGAAAGACATAACTCATTACGTTGTCTTCCTTGTCCAACATCAACTCTTTAGCATGTCATATTTTAATGAGTGCTCTCAATCATAAAAGATGTCAATGATAATATATCTATATGTGAAACCTCTCTTTCCTTATTACTTCCTATTAATTGCAACAATGACCAAAGCTATGTCTGTCAACTCCCAACAACTTTTAATCATCATACTCTTTCTAAGTGAAGTCATTACTTTCAATAAGATCAATATGAACTCTTTGTTTCTTTTTATTCTCTTCTCTTTTCTTTTATTCACCCAAGATCATGGAAAAATAATCAAGCCCTTGACTCAACACTAATCTTTATTATATATAGCTCACGGACTCGATTACAAAGAGGGATCATAAAGCAAAACTCAGAACTAGTTCATGCCATAGACTTTATTCTACTAGATCAAGATACTACTAAAAGGAACGACTAAGAAAAACGGTAAAGATAGGAGTTGTGATTGTGATACGATACCGGGGCACCTCCCCCAAGCTTGGCAGTTGCCAAGGGGGAGTGCACATACCCATGTGATTATATCTCCTTCTTTGTTGTTGGTGTAATGTTCTTGGCAATGATGCCCTTCAGGATACAGTTTTCCTCCTCGAGTTTATTGACTTGCTGCTTGAGGTCCATTATTTCTTTACGAAGCTTTCCTGTGACGGCTAAAGCTCCTTGCATCCAAGGGTGTTGCATAGCTGCGGGAGAACAAGAAACACTCCTCCTCATATTTTCATAAGAAAGAAATCTAACATTGGAAGGGATAACCGAGTTTGGAATAGCTGAGCTCTGTAATTCCCCCATCGTGAACCCAGCTCGAAAGCGGGAGGTGACTTCTCGATCCTCCATGGCATCAACCCTCATCAAGTCAGCCTCCATCTCCTCCTCCGTTGCTGGCCCAAAGTGGTCAGTGTCGCTGTTTGCACTTGGTTCCGATGCCGGATTAGATACCCAGCTCTCCCCGACTGACTCTTGAGAAGACATCTTGCTCTAATCTGCAGCAGCAACAACTTGAAACAAAAACAGAGGAGATTTGCGTGATACGGGAGTCAAAACCTTCAGGAGGTTATATAATGAATTTTTACCGACCAAAATACGTATCGTGCATGAAAACGGAGTCCGGAGGGCACACGAGGTGCTCACGAGGTAGGGGGGCGCGCCCAGAGGGGTAGGGCACGCCCACCACCCTTGTGGGGCCCTCGTGTCCTTCCTGGACTGCTACTTATTTTTCTAATTTTCTAAATATTCCAAAACGAAGAAATATTGCCTTAAAAATTGTTTTGGAGTCGGTTTACTTACCATACCACATACCTATTCCTTTTTGGAGTCTGAAACGGTCTGGAAGGTGTCCCTTATGTATTCCTCCGGAGTTACGGTTTCAATAATATTGGTTTCAACATTTATGGGGTTACCTGAGATATAATGTTTGATTCTTTGACTGTTTACCACCTTCGGATTTGAACCTTCGAAGTTGTTGATTTTTATGGCACCGGAACGATAGACCTCTTCGATAACATAGGGGCCTTCCCATTTGGAGAGAAGTTTTCCTGCAAAAAATCTTAAACAAGAGTTGTATAGCAATACATAATCATGTACATTAAACTCACGCTTTTGTATCCTTTTGTCATGCCATCTTTTAACTTTTTCTTTAAACAACTTGGCGTTTTCATAAGCTTGGGTTCTCCATTCATCAAGAGAGCTAATATCAAATAACCTCTTCTCACCGGCAAGTTTGAAATCATAGTTGAGCTCTTTAATAGCCCAATATGCCTTATGTTCTAGTTCGAGAGGTAAGTGACATGCTTTTCCACAAACCATTTTATATGGAGACATGCCCATAGGATTTTTGTATGCAGTTCTATATGCCCATAATGCATCATCAAGTTTCTTGGACCAATTCTTTCTAGACCTATTAACAGTCTTTTGCAAAATTAATTTGAGCTCTCTATTGCTCAATTCTACTTGACCACTAGACTGTGGGTGATAAGGAGATGCAATTCTATGATTAACATCATACTTAGGAAGCATTTTACGGAAAGCACCATGAATAAAGTGTGAACCACCATCAGTCATTAAGTATCAAGGGACTCCAAACCTCGGAAAAATAACTTCCTTAAGCATTTTAATAGAAGTGTTATGATCAGCACTACTAGTTGGAATAGCTTCTACCCACATAGTAACGTAATCAACAGCAACTAAAATATGTGTATATCCATTAGAGGCAGGAAAAGGCCCCATATAATCAAAGCCCCAGACATCAAATGGTTCAATAACAAGAGAATAATTCATAGGCATTTCTTGACGTCTACTAATATTACCAATTCTTCGACATTCATTACAAGACAAGACAAACTTATGGGCATCCTTGAAGAGAGTAGGCCAATAAAAACCGGATTGCAATACCTTATGTGCAGTTCTGTCTCCAGTGTGGTGTCCTCCATAAGCTTCGGAGTGACACTTGCGTAGGATCTGTTCCTGTTCATGCTCGGGTATGCAATGTCTAATAACACCATCTACTCCTTCTTTATAAAGATGTGGGTCATCCCAAAAGTAATGTCTCAAGTCATAGAAGAACTTTTTCTTTTGTTGGTATGTGAAACTAGGTGGTATAAACTTAGCAACAATATAATTAGCGTAATCAACATACCAAGGAGTACTACGAGAAGTACTTATAACATTTAATTGTTCATTAGGAAAGCTATCATTAATAGGAAGTGGGTTATCAAGAACATTCTCTAACCTAGACAAGTTGTCTACTACGGGGTTCTCAACTCCCTTTCTATCAACAATATGCAAATCAAATTCTTGCAGCAAGAGAACCCATCTAATAAGTCTAGGTTTAGCATCTTTCTTTTCCATAAGATATTTAATAGCAGCATGATCAGTGTGAATAGTTACTTTAGAATCAACGATATAAGGTCTGAACTTATGACAATCAAATACAACTGCTAAAAGCTCTTTTTCAGTAGTAGCATAATTTCTTTGAGCATTTTCTAGAGTCTTACTAGCACAATGGATAACATTTAATTTCTTATCAACTCTTTGCCCTAGAACAGCACCTACAGCATAATCACTAGCATCACACATAATTTCAAAGGGTAAATTCCAATCAGGTGGCTGAACAACAGGTGCAGAGACTAATGCTTTCTTAAGTGTTTCAAATGCTTCTACACAATCATCATCAAAGACAAATGGTATATCTTTTTGCAATAAATTAGTCAGAGGCCGAGAAATTTTTGAGAAGTCCTTAATGAACCTCCTATAAATCCGGCGTGACCAAGGAAACTTATTATACCTTTGATGTCCTTAGGACATGACATCTTTTCAATAGCATCAACCTTGGCTTTATCAACTTCTATACCTCTTTCGGAAACTTTGTGCCCCAAAACAATATCTTCATTAACCATAAAGTGGCACTTTTCCCAATTCAAGACAAGATTAGTTTCTTCACATCTCTGCAAAACTCGATCAAGATTGCTCAAGCAATCATCAAAAGAGGAACCATAGACGGAAAAGTCGTCCATGAAAACCTCACAAATCTTTTCACAAAAGTCAGAGAATATAGCCATATCAGCATGTTGGGCATCTAGGCCGTACTTGCGGTAGTGCGCAGCGTGTTGGAGGTAACTTGCACCCGGACGATTACCCACTATTCTCTCCTTCAGAGACTGTGGTGTGTTAGGGAGGTGATCAGTTAGATGCAACATGGTTACGTGGTTTTGCAATTAGTGCATGTGTTCGAGTGGTTGTGGTTGTGAGTCTGCTGCCGTGGTGCTGCACGAATAAAAATCTACGTCGTGAGGAGATATACGCTTCAACAATTTCGGGAAAAGAAATCTCACTTAGGGATTTTTCGCGAGTGAAATTAGTTAAATCAAAATTAATAGCAGTAAAACCACTCATATTAATTGAAACAAAATAACTTATTCGTCGCACAAACTCAGGGTACCACGCATAAGTTACAACACATAAATAATTGCTGGAATAATAAACATAGTGGTGACGTCTACAATGAAAACGGTAACTGGACGGGGTCCCGAGAAAACGTCTCCGGTACTGGGGGCACACTCTTCTTCTATCGGGGGAAGCGGATTGACTAGTCGATGAACGTGTCTCTCCTGGTCGGGCCTCAGTGGTCTGCCGATGGCGATCTGGGGATTTAAATCAGCGAGGCTCTGGAGATAACCCATTACTCGCTGGGTCAGACGCTCTTGAGCGATGACATACTGGGCAAGACTGGCCAGTACTGGGTCTCTCTCAATGCGTCCCCCAGGAAAAGATGTTATTTCTCCGGGTGCTGCACGACTCAGGAAGTAGTAATACCCTCGATCACTGGCATAGGGTACCGCGAATCAAAGGCGAGCAAGCGCTTCGTACACAGCAACTTCTATGGCCATATGCGGAGTCGACATAGATTTCCCCACGAAGGAGACTTCCGTTGGGTCTTGGTTTGGGTTTGCGGGAGGGATGTGTACTACTGCCCAATATTTCGAGGTGGAAGGGGTGATCCTCGATTTGAGCAACTCGTATTGGGGTGGACGGGTAGCACTCATGGTACTGCAGGTAAAGTCCCACAATATTTTAACAAAACTGCCTGGGGTTGCATCTGGGGTTCTCAGATAAATACTAGGGCTTGGCATGGCGAGAAAAGGCTGTGAGGGTTGTGCCCAAAGTGAGGGGTACTTGGCAAGGTCATGAGGTGGCCTTTTATATAGCAACTGGGCTGGGTTATTTACCGCGGTGAGGGGCAACTAGTTTGTCGGTTATGCTCTATGGGGTCGGGGTCAATGCCACAGATACACACATCTCACAAAAGTGATGTGTTATTGTGGGTGTCGTCGGGGTTTGTTCTTGGTAGCTACACCCGGAATAAAAAAACGTACACCAACATACTTATGCATGGCTACTATTTAAAGTAGGGGTGCACAAGCAAACAACATTGAATTATGGCGATACAAGATCACCCAATTACAGAGCATGGGCATACTAAGACTCGGTACTACTCGAGTGACCCAGTCTACCTCGTTTATGTCTAAGCGGGCGTGCCTTGTGGATGCCGAGGCTTCTCCATTGGCTTCACCGTCGAGGTTAGCTGGAGGGGGTTGAGGAACTGCAGGGTGCGATGATGACCATTGCGGGGATTGTTGGCCACAATCCCGTTGGTGCGTGTTCCCAAAAGACGACAAAGCACTTCTGGGGACATCAAAGCACCTTGGTCGATGGCTGGGGCAGACCTCAAGGACTCAATCGGTTGTCCGAACAGCACGACTGGGTTGTTGGTGTTGGGCTCATCTTCTCTTCTTGCCGGGGTTCGGTGAACCAGTTCTCCTCGAGGTGCGAGCAGATCAAGGGTGATTTGATCGAATAGTTCCTCTAGTGCACTTACATAGCGTACCAGATGCAGCAATGCATGATCCGTCTCGTGATCCCCGTTGGCAACTTGGGTTGGCCTACCATACCCGTCACGGCTGGGGTAGTAGTAGAACGAGCGACAGTTAACTCTGGGCGACAAGTGCCGGAGTTGAACTATAGTCTCTCGAGCAGCTAGTTGGATGGCTTGTGGCTCAAAGGAAGTTGTCCTTCCGGTGAACCTGTAGGGGCGTTCTGGCGATAGACCCCTACCATAGACTTGCATAGTGGCCCAGAATTGATGGCTCTCACCGCTCATGGACCCCTGGTACACAACATATTCTGGGGGCTCTTCTAACGCGAAGGCACGGCGGGTGATGTTTGCTAGCACGGTCACAAAACCTCCAAGGTTGGTCGCTGTGGTCTCATTGTGAACAATGGGGCCAGGCATTCTAGCTCGGTTTGGGGTAGAGGCTGTGCTGTGCTGGGTTGAGGCTAGTGTGCCCTTTTTATAGAAAAAGGGGATGGAGTCTTCCTTCGCACGCTTGCGAATGAGACATTTTAGGCGTCGGTCACTGGCGTGTGATCGACAGGCTAGGCTGATAGGTTGGGCACTGAGGGAGTCTTGGATTAGGGGGTGTCCGGGTAGCCGAACTATAACCTTTGGCCGGACTCCTGGACTATGAAGATACAAGATTGAAGACTTCGTCCCGTGTCCGGATGGGACTTTCCTTGGCGTGGAAGGCAAGCTTGGCGATACGGATATGTAGATCTCCTCCCATTGTAACCGACTCTGTGTAACCCTAGCCCTCTCCGATGTCTATATAAACCGGAGGGTTTTAGTCCATAGGACGAACACCAATCATACCATAGGCTAGCTTCTAGGGTTTAGCCTCTCTGATCTCGTGGTAGATCTACTCTTGTACTACCCATATCATCAATATTAATCAAGCAGGAGTAGGGTTTTACCTCCATCGAGAGGGCCCGAACCTGGGTAAAAACATTGTGTCCCTTGTCTCCTGTTACCATCCGCCTAGACGCACAGTTCGGGACCCCCTACCTGAGAGCCGCCGGTTTTGACACCGACATTGGTGCTTTCATTGAGAGTTCCGCTGTGCCGTCACCATCAGCAAGGATGACTCATCCCGTCTTTAAAGACGGCACCGTTGCTAAGGGAGCTTTGGCTGTCGGCCAAACTCTCCGGCTAGGTGGTTTTCTTATGACCGCCTGTTCGGCCGTTGCGCCGACGATGACTTCTCGGGTCATCAAAAGAAATCTTCACGTCAACTCGGAACTCACCGAGCAGTTAGATCCAATGGAGCTCTCTTCCTTAAATGAGCTCTTGGATCGCATCACCGCCCTGGGAGTCGCTACAGACTACGATCAAATTGGGCCTAAACCCGACCTGAGAGAGATTGACTCTCCCCAGGTCACCCATCATGTTGCAGTAGTGGAGGAACGATGCGGCGACCCTCCGTCTATCTTAAGGACTAGCTATGTCCGGATTCCCAATCCCTCCAAGCCGGATATCCGCGGAGGGGAGGAAGCCACTCAATACCTGAACCTCGAGTCAGGCTGCAGGCTAGATTCATTGGACAACATCCAAGAATGCAGATTTCTGAGTTCGGAAACTCCTTGGCCCCCGAGTCTCGGATTGGGTGAGGTTTCGGATTCAATTCCACCCACCCACCCAAACATATGCGATCTATCCCAAATTAGGCAAGAGCTCGAAGAAACAGTACACCATTACTGGACCAGATTCCTCCTGGTCATGAACAGGATAAAGGACTGCCGCGAGGAAGACGCAATTTCATTCTTCTGCAATAATTGCACGGGCAAGGGAATCCTCAACGCCATAAGTCTTTGTGAAATTACACGCTTTGCCGACTTGGCTTCCATAGTACAAAAGTATTGTGCGATGGAAAGCGCCTGGAAAACCGAAATAAAATTTTGGGACAATCCGGCCCCAAACACAAACCCAGTCCAAAATAAAAGGGTGCATTATCGCCAGACACCCGGGTTAAACACCAAAAAGCAAAGACCCTCTATGGGGCATGGAACTGTACTAGAGGGATGGCTCAATGGAACCTGTAAAATTCATAGTACAGAGGGCGCCACACCAACTCATAGCCTTAGAGCATGTTGGATACTCTGGAAGGTGGCCAAAAGTGGCGAAGATCTTCTAAACCCAGAAGCCGCAGAGCGCCAGCCCAGGGATTCCAGTACGGTACTAACAGTCTTCGAGACTTTCGCGTCAAATAATATGCGAAAACGAACACTCCGCAGCCTTGCCGAAGTCTACCACGTGGCAACAATAAACCCATGGAGTAACACGGCTATCACTTTTAATGCTAGTGACGAACATAAATTCCAAACAGCCCGAGCACCAGCCGCATTGGTTCTCAGTCCAATAGTGGATGGCTTTCGACTCACCAAGGTACTCATGGATGGCGGTAGCAGATTGAACCTCATTTATGAGGAAACCCTTCAAAAAATGGAAATAGACTGGAACCGCATTGAGCGAAGCAGCACAACCTTTAGAGGAATAATCCCCAGTCGGGAAGCGTGCTGTACAGGAAAAATCACACTCGATGTGGTGTTCGGCACGCCGGATAATTACAGGTCCGAAGAGGTCACATTTCAACTAGCCCCGTTCAGTAGCGGATACCACACTATATTAGGGCGGGAGGCGTTTACAATCTTCCAAGCCATACCCCATTATGGGTACATGAAGCTCAAAATGCCCGGGCCCAACGGAATCATCACTCTTCCTAGTGATCCGAACATAGCACTCCGCGCCGAAAATAAGACAGCCGCACTGGCCCTCGATGCACTATCCGAAGCCCTAGCGGCTGAGGAACTGACTGCGTTGCGCTCCACGGTGGACAGGGACGATGTGATACTCCACAAAAGATCCAAGTCCACCTCCTTTAAACCGGCGGACGAGATAGTCAAATTCCAAGTCCATCCAACGGGCCCCACAAAAACAGCTTCCATCGGGGCACAATTAAACCCTGATGTAGACGCCGCACTACGAGAGTTCCTACGCAAGAACTGGGACATTTTTGCCTGGCACCCTTCGGACATGTCAGGAATCCCACGCAGGCTGGCGGAGCACAGCTTAAATATCCTAAAAGGATTCAAGCCAGTCAAGCAGGCTCTTTGGTGTTTCTCCGAACCTAAGAGACAAGCCATGGGAGAGGAACTAGCCAAGTTATTGGAAGCCGGATTCATCAGAGAAATAAAACATCCGGACTGGCTAGCAAACCTAGTGATGGTACCAAAGAAGGACAAATCCTGGCGCCTGTGCGTCGATTTTAAGGACCTCAACAAGGCTTGCCCAAAGGATCCCTTCCCCCTCCCCCGCATCGATCAAATTATCGACGCTACCGCAGGACACGATTCATTGTGTTTCCTCGACGCATATTCCGGCTACCATCAAATCAAGATGGCAGAGCCAGACCAAGCCGCAACAGCATTCATCACACCATACGTCCCATTTTGCTTCAACACAATGCCCTTCCGGCTCAAGAACGCCGGCACAACATATAAGCGCATGATTCAGATATGTCTGGCAAACCAGATCGGCAAAACAGTGGAGGCATACGTCGATGACGTGGTCGTCAAAACCAAGCATGTCGAATCTCTAGTAGACGACTTGAGGCTCACATTCGATAACCTTAAAACATACGACATCAAGCTCAACCCAGAAAAATGCGTTTTCGGCGTACCAGCCGGAAAGCTCTTGGGCTTCATTGTATCTGGTAGAGGAATTGAAGCAAATCCAGCCAAGATCCAAGCTCTGTCACAATTGGATATCCCAAAGGACCTCAAACAAATACAAAAATTGACCGGATGCATGGCGGCTCTAAGCCGCTTTATCTCCCGCTTGGGAGAAAAGGCATTACCCCTTTATCGCCTCCTCCGGCGCACCGAACACTTCGAGTGGACGGATGCCGCCATGTCCGGACTTGACGAAATAAAAGCTATATTGGCAACGAACCCAGTCCTGGCCACGCCAACTATTGGCGAACCAATGCTATTATACATCGCGGCAACTCATCAAGTTGTAAGCGCAGTGCTCGTCGTCGAACGAGAAACGGACGGACACAAATTCCCCCTTCAAAAGCCGGTTTACTATGTGTCCACTGTCCTTACCCCATGCAAGTCACGGTACCCGCATTATCAAAAGATAGCGTACATGGTATTCATGGCATCCCGGAAACTGCAACACTACTTTAAAGAGTGTTCGATCACGGTAGCCTCGGAAGTACCACTTAACGATATTATAAACAACCGCGACGCGACGGGCCAGATTGCCAAATGGGCCATTGAGCTCCTCCCTTTTGACATAACTTACAAGCCACGACGAGCTATCAAGTCACAAGTCTTGGCCGACTTCGTCGCCGAATGGACGGAAGCCGAACTCCCTAAAGAGTACGGCACATATTCCAACTGGATCATGCACTTTGACGGCTCCAAAATGTTGGCTGGTCTGGGGGTTGGCGTCGTTCTGACGTCCCCGACAGGAGATACAGTTCAATATGTACTCCAGATAATGTATACGGACTCCAACAACGCAGCCGAATATGAGGCCCTTCTACATGGTCTCCGGATGGCAGTATCCATGGGCATTCAACGCCTAGAGGTGCGCGGGGATTCGAACCTCGCGATATCCCAAATAAATGGAGACTTTGATGCCAAGGATCCAAAAATGGCAGCTTACCGCAACGCCGTCCTAAAAATGTCAGTTCGGTTCGAGGGGCTCGAATTTCACCATATAGCCCGGGAAAACAATCAGGCAGGAGATATCTTGGCACGCATTGGCACAAAACGCGATGCAGTCCCCCCCAACATCTTCTTGGAGAGGCTGTTCAAGCCATCCGTAGTATGGGAAGGGGAACTCGGCAGTAACAGCCCAAACCCAACCGCACTGCCCGACACCGAACACTCTGACATAATTAGAGGATCTGCCAACGAAATAACATCTTCAGCCCACGTAATAATGGCCATCATCGCCCCATGGATAGAACCATCCCTAGCCTACCTTACTAGGCAGGAACTTCCCGAGGACCAAAACGAGGAACGCTGCATAGTGCAGCGATCTAAAGCCTATAAAGTCCATGAGGGAGAGCTTTATAAGAAAAGCACCACCGGAGTCCTTCAAAGGTGCATCTCCGAAGATGAAGGGCGGAATCTTCTGGCTGAAATTCATGCAGGACTTGGCGGTCACCACACTGCAGCTCGGGCCCTTGTAAGCAAGGCCTTCCATACAGGCTTTTATTGGCCGACGGCCCGGACAGACGCTCAGGACTTAGTCCAACGATGCGTTGGTTGCCAGCTTTTTGCAAACCAAAGCCATATGCCACCCACCGCCCTCCATACTATCCCCATCACCTGGCCCTTCGCGGTCTGGGGGCTTGACATGGTTGGACCCCTTAAAGGAGGAACCCACAAGAAAAAAATACTTGGTGGTCATGGTGGACAAGTTCACCAAATGGATAGAAGCCAAGCCTGTTAAGACAGCCGAATCCAGACCGGTGATAGACTTCATATCCGGGGTCGTACACCGATACGGCGTCCCCCACAGCATGATAACTGATAACGGCACGAACTTTACCGCCGACGAGGTAAAACTCTGGTGCAAAAACATGGGCATTAAGCTCGATTACGCTTTAGTCTATCACCCACAAACTAACGGTCAGGTCGAGCGAGCAAATGGTCTTATAATGAGCGGCATCAAACCCAGATTAGTGCGGTCCCTCAAGGAATCTAACACGCACTGGGTAGAGGAGCTCGACTCCGTACTCTGGGGGCTGCGGACCACGCCGAACCGCACCACCGGATACACACCATTCTTCATGGTATACGGTGCAGAGGCGGTTCTTCCCTGCGACATAATTCATGATTCACCTCGAGTGCGCATGTACGAACAAAGAGAAGCCGAGCTCGATCGGCAGGACAGTTTGGACGCCTTGGAGGAGGAGCATGACGTGGCAAAAGCCCGTTCCGCATTCTATTAACAGCAGGCTCGAAGATACCAAAGCAGAGAAGTACGGGCCAAAACTTACAATGTTGGCGAGTTAGTTCTACGCCTGCCGGATAAGAAAAAGGACAAACTGAAGCCCAAATGGGAAGGCCCCTTCATTATTGACCAAGTCCTGACTGGTGGAGCGTACCGTCTGCGGGATGCATCGGATAATCGACTTGAGCCGAACCCATGGAACGCAGCCCGACTCCGAAGATTCTACGCCTAGCGCCGGACTCTGAGTTCGTCTCCTTCCTCTGTCCATTTTTTATACACTATTTGTCCTAGATTTTTCTCCCTTTCTTTTTTCTCACAGCCTTTAGGGGCCCATTTGTGTCTTGTTTGCACACAACGGACGCGCTATCCGCGTTCATTATACCTGGGCGCTTCTTTAACAGAAGCTTATTTATACGGGCTTCATGCCCAACACATGTGTCATACTTCCGCATGTACCTTTTATTCACCATTATATGCATCAATATGACTTAAGTTTTGGCCAAGCTAGGTTGCCTGGCTCTTGTATTTATGCCCTACGTTCCCGTTAATTCGGCTAGGGTATAAGGGGAGCACCTCTGCGATTGTTACTGTCGGGTCAGCCGGATGTGTACCTCAGACTGGGTGAAGCCAAAAGCTAGCGTTCTTAAGGGAATATTCGGTCGGTGAACTAAAGATGATTTCTCACTTATTTATTTATCCGCCCCCGGATGTTTTTCTGCTCTTTTCGCAGTCCGGACATGCACTTTAGGGCATGCCTCCCAGGGAAAGGAACCCCTAACGGAACTATTCTCCTTGGAAGATGTTTCTTACTAACCATGTAATATAACAAAACTAGTTGGGCACTTGTCTGTTCAAGCACTAATGACCCCTACACCTGGTCTCCATGCATGCGCCGGTTCTTACATAACCGAGAGGGTACTCAGACACACTCCGGACTATCGGGTCCCGAGGTTGAAGCGAAAAGGTCCACCATGACAAACGATCTACAATCCGGCTAGAAGGCATTTTACATGTTATCTTAAATTACATAGTCAATTCGACTGGTTAAATTCCTCTTCAATAGCATCCAACAGGCTGTCTAGTTTACAATCCTGTTGGGAATATTTTGCGGCCAATTCTACCTGGCCGTACACTAAGCTCACAGGGATCTCCTTCCCATCAGGCCCCACGGGTCCGACCTCGGCCATGTGGTTTGGGTTAGCCTTCGTGTACCGCGTCTTCACCATGGCCCAGGCCTCCCTGGCGCCTTGATGGCAGGCCGATATCTTCCATAATCGGAAGCGCCACCGCGCTCCCTTCAGCTTCTCTAAAAGCTCTCCAAGGCCTCCGGGCATGGAGATGGATGGCCACAAGGCCTGGGCGACGCCTAGCATCACCTGCCGAACTCGTTTGTGCAGTTGTGAGAGCTCGGAAAGAAGGTCACCCGTAGAACTGGGCATTTCCTCTGCAGGACGACCTGTTAGCATATCTACAGACATAACTCTGTTAGTCGCCTTCCTCGCCGAACTCTTTTTCAAAGTTCATTCAAGCACTTACTAAATATGCCGCAACGAAGCCGCCGATTCTCCTTAACGGAGTCCGACAGTTGGGCGCGAACATCCTTTAGTTCCACGCCCAGCTGGATGTTGGCATCTTGGAGATCATTCTTCTCCTGCCTCACCTTTGTAAGCACGCTCTCACCAGCCTTTAACTGGCATAGGAGTTGCTTCTTATCCGGATCCAATCCGGTGCCATCTGCAATTTTATTGTCAGACTTGCATACACGCCGCACTTTACATTATACTTATCAATTGAGGCATATAATACCAGAGGGGGTCTTCTTGGGCTCCCCTGTTGCGGCTAGTGCGGCCTGAAGTTGGGCTTTGCACTCTTCCAGCTCCCGGGATAGTTGGGTATTCTTTTCTGTAAGAGCCTGCATAAGAAATGATCTTTAAATCAGTTATTCTAACTGTTTCAAGTCTCAGGGGCTACTGATATATATATAATCATCAAATTTTCTCACTCGTATGTCTTTTACATACTGCTCCATGGCTCTGGTTAGACCATTTTGAGCGGCACGGAGGTACGCATCTCCCGAGTTGAAGGCATCCAATGCCTCTTGGGAGAAACAAGCGTCGCGAAGAACTGTCCGGCGGCGCCTGTGGTTTATGGCACTCTCCACCTCAAAATTGGTGGCGGACAGTCTGTCCGCATCCTCTGCCGGAGGAGCGTCCGACGCACGCCTCGTGTTCGCCTCTGCTTCTGGACCTGGCTTTGGAGCCTGGCTGGTGGAGGCGCGATTGGCAACCTCTCCGGATATAGTCCGGCGAGCGCTCTTTTTCCTAAAAGGAGCACGAGCGCTAGTATGCCTCGTAAGAATGATACCTTGGAATAAGACGACGCACCTTACCGCTGCGCCAATGTCTCGATCCGGACTGCGTGTCTTTTTAGCCTGCCCGTCCTCGCGGCCCCTTGTTGGCTAGTCGCCGCAGGCTCGGCATTCCGCCTCGAGATCCTCCCCTGCAAAACACCATTGGTATACGGTGATAAAAAATAAGCACGGACGGATCATTTTCAAAGTATTGGGACTTCGGTCTCAGTTACCTGTGAGGCTGGGAGCAGTCCAGGATAATCGGCCGTAATGGCCACCAAGGCGTTGTCATTGCTCAATTGGTAAAATACCCCATCGATCAGCTCCACAGATATGTCCGGATCCTCTTGAGAGGCCGGGTCGAGGGACCGTTCCGGATCCTCGGGTTGTGGAGGAGGGTTGTTTATCTCCTTTTCGGCCTGACGCAGTTCCTGCGTCAAAACCACAAGATATGATACTTAACTATGGGAATATGGAACGGATGGGCAAAAAGAAGTGTCCGCTTACCCAGCTTGGAGGATTGTACATAGAAAATCCGCCCTGTGGATTGACACGGAGAAATTCCTCCTCTTCTCCCTTGTACAAACTGGACAAGATCTTCATCAGAGCGGTAGCCGATTCCGGCCCCTTACGGCCGCAGCGGGTGGCATCATCCTCCCCGTTGAAATCCCACATGGGGTGGCCTCTATACTGAAGCGGCAGCACCCCCCGCATAATGCATGTGGCCATGACCTCGATCATGGTCAGTCCGGAATGAGCTAACAACCTTATCCGGCTCATCAGGTAAAGAACGTCCCTGTCATTTTTCTTTTGAGGGCTCTGTGGACGCCAGCTTAGGCGCTTCTTCAAGGGAGCATTATCGAACTCAGGGAGGCCGATCCGAATAGGATCCGGCAGGGGGACATCTTCTATATAAAACCATTCTGAAGGCCAGTCTTCGGATGCCTTCTTTGGGGTTCCGGATAGATATCTGGTCCCAGCGATGTGCCATACTTCGGCTCCGCCCACTTGATATACCGACCCCTTCTGAGAACGGGGCACTAGGCAGAACAGCTTGTTCCACAGCGCGAAATGAGCCTCACATCCCAAAAACAACTCGCATAGGGCTACGAAGCCCGTGATATGCAATATGGAGGCTGGCGTAAGGTTGTGCAGCTGGAGGCCATAGAACTCCAGCAGCCCCCGGAGAAACAGATGAATTGGAAATCCGAGCCCTCTTATCAAATAAGGGACAAGGCATACCCGCTCTCCTTTGGAGGGATTAGGGACGCCCTCCGCTTGCTCTCCGCCATTATAGGTGGCAAGCCCGGCTCGAACCGGGACCATGTAGGCTGGGGGGAGAAATCCCTTGGTTTGGAGCGTCACTAGCTCGCTGTGCGGGATGGAACATCTCTCCCAATCTCCAGGCTGAGGGCTGGGAGGGCGAGAGGTGGAGCTGCGACGACGGGCCATGATGGAATGGATCTCTGTCGGATGCGCTCCAATGAATGCTCGCGAAGGGAGGATGGTGTGATTTGGATCTAAATCCTCGTCTCTTTAATAGGAAGCTCATTCTTGCAGCTAGGAGGGTAAATGTAAAAACACCCTGGCTTTTCGCATTCGTTTGACACATGGAAGATGGCCATTATTGGGCACAGAAGCCAAGGAGCGCAATATTCACAAGAAGCCGGACACTATTCAACAGGTACACGGAATTTGGAGAAGAACCCGCCTTGCAATGCCGAAGACAATCTGCGCGCCGGACTCGTCGTCATTGAAGCCTGGTTCGGGGGCTACTGAGGGAGTCCTGGATTAGGGGGTGTCCGGGTAGCCGGACTATAACCTTTGACCGGACTCCTGGACTATGAAGATACAAGATTGAAGACTTCGTCCCGTGTCCGGATGGGACTTTCCTTGGCGTGGAAGGCAAGCTTGGCAATACGGATATGTAGATCTCCTCCCATTGTAACCGACTCTGTGTAACCCTAGCCCTCTCCGGTGTCTATATAAACCGGAGGGTTTTAGTCTGTAGGACGAACAACAATCATACCATAGGCTAGCTTCTATGGTTTAGCCTCTCTGATCTCATGGTAGATCTACTCTTGTACTGCCCATATCATCAATATTAATCAAGCAGGAGTAGGGTTTTACCTCCATCGAGAGGGCCCGAACCTGGGTAAAAACATTGTGTCCCTTGTCTCCTGTTAGCATCCGCCTAGACGCACAGTTCGGGACCCCCTACCCGAGATCCGCCGGTTTTGACACCGACAGGCACCGACTGCCAAAAGGTGTCGGGTCACTGTGTTGCTATCTTACACGAGAAGCTTGGCCGGGGTTAGGTTAAGGTCTGGTGGGTTGGTTTACCTAGGTTTTTCGACCTGGCTAAGATAGGATTAGCCAATGGTCAGCCTGGCTCTGATACCAAGTTTGTCAGGACCGGATTTTCGGGACATTAATTTCCCAGAAGATGGCCCTTGTGCTCACCAGCCCCAGGATTACTGTTAGCTGATGAGGCACCAACTTGATACAGAAACTCCAAGCAAAGTACATCATATGTAGTACAAGACCATTCTGGCCTATGAGTACAACAAAAATGGTTTCTAGTGGTTGATGGCGGAAGCGGTTTGTGGATCATCAGCGTCTATGGGACTCCATTTCCCACAAGAACAGCTAACCAGGATAATTCCTATCTTCGCGAGGCTGCTATCTCCATTGTGTAGGTTCCGGGGCTGTCATCGCAACGCTCCTCTCCACGCAAGAAATCTGGCCAAGACAATAGCCAGGGACAAGCCAGTGAGTACTTTGAATGTACTCGCAAACATTATGAACACAGGTATAACATAACAAATGATAATCATGCTCTGAAATATGCCATGATCACTACGTCAGCCACGAAATAAGGTTTATGATGCACACAAGCAAATTATTCATATAGAACATGAATAAACAACCCGAGGATAGAAATAAAATGCACCGATCGTGCGTCTGAAGCGACGCCTCGAAAGGATAATAATATAAAGCATGCCTTAGTCGGGCGTCTGAGCGACACCACATAAGGGGCTTATATATAAAAGATATAACAAGCATGCCACAGTCGGGCGTCTTTGCGACACCACATAAATGGCTTATAAGTAATTGAAATGTCAAGCATGCCACAGTCGGGCGTCTGAGCGACACCACATAAAGGGCTTATATGTATTTGAAATAACAAGCATGCCACAGTCGGGCGTCTGAGCGACACCACATAAAGGGCTTATAGGTATTTGAAATAACAAGCATGCCATAGTCGGGCGTCTGAGCGACACCACATAAAGGGCTTATAGGTATTTGAAATAACAAGCATGCCACAGTCGGGCGTCTGAGCGACACCACATAAAGGGCTTATATAAGAATAATCACAGTGAATATCCAGGAGGTAGAGCCGTCCCAGGGATACTCATTAATTCAAACAATACAATTGGTTAGTCCACAATAATAGTAACCATAATCATCATATGTCACAGGTCATAATCAATGTTCTGCTTTAGTAGTTTTTCCTCCGAAGACCGACACTAAGACCGACACTTGACCCATCTGAGACTGTAGTCCTTAACCATGGATACGGCTATTCGAATAGATATAATCTCTGCAGAGGGTGTACTCTTTACCCACGAGTAACGGATTTCTTTAGTCCACCAGGACTAATTCCGCCTACGGTCTTTTGATTGAAAACACACCCACCCGCACACACTAGCTTAACTTACCGGTGTCTGGAATCACCCACGACACCCATCAAGTGAAACTCTAAGTGGGAAGGCTACAACCTCGGTTAGCATGGGATCACAAAATTTATACCGCGCGCAAACTAGGGGAGCTACCCCTTCGGCTACATCCGAAAACACCCATGCCCCCGGACCAGGTGGCATGCCTACCGGATGCAGCCGGTATCTTCCACCATGGCCTCTCTGTACGGTGTGTGCTAGGACAGGGGTTGACAACTTACTGAACCGTACCCTACCTGTGGCAGGGACAAGTGGTAGTACGAAACAAGTATGGGGGTTACTGGAACAAGACTCGATCTACGGTCGACTCAGGAGGTTTAAGTATTCCATGCATGGTTAGGATAACAAACATGTTCCAACCAACAGACAAAATCACCACTCATCATGCCTCACTATGCCGTACCGGACACAACCGTCTCGGTGAAGACCGGAGACAAGCTCATGTCTACCCAAGACAGAGACTTTCCCGGTTTCCTCCCGATAGGCATGAGAGGTATATGAGGGTGATTGCTATCACAAGCATATCCATTTCCAACAGCAAGAATTTTCATTATGCACTCAATGCGTATGATCATATCCTTACATAGAATAACGAATGCTCTATGCCAAGGTGGGTTATAACCGTGTCAAACAACCCACAAAACTATTATGCCAGGGTTCAGAATGCTTGCCTTCAAGTTGTGGAGAGGCAGGGTGCATTCTAAAACTTTTTAAAAGTTTTCTTCTCCCTCTTCATAATCCTATTTTAAATAGATTTGAATTAACACATACTTTCAAAACAGTACAAAAATATTGTTTGGAAAATTTTCAAATAAATATGAAAATAAACTAGACAATATTTGGGAAGCAACAGAAAAAGAATCAAGTCATTTGGACTTATATTTAAAAAAGTTATAGCCAGTCAAAGTTTTAGTCAATATTCTGTTTTTAAAATAAAACCAGAAAAAGAAAACGTTTCGGGGCGAATACGCTTTCGAGGCAGAGGAGACGTACTTCTGAGGTTTGCGCCTCCACTTAAACCAGCGCGGGCCGGCTCGGGTCACTGACAGTGGGTCCCTCGGGCCTACTGGTCAGGTTTGACCAGTCGCCCGCGCCTCCTTCCTCCTCTGTCCGAGCGGGGCGGGGCTCCGGCGATCGCCGCCGATGAACGGCGGCTCCCCATGGGGATCCAAGGACAGGGATAGATCCGCCAGACCAGGGCGATCCTCCCGGTAGTCGAAGGGCTGGCGGGGACGGAGGGAGTCGCCGGTGGTGAGCTCCGCGGTGGAGGTGGCTTCGAGAGGAATTGGGGGTTTAATCTACGGTGGTTTTTGATCACATTTGAGAGGCTGGGTGGCTCCGCGAGGTCGAGGGGAGAAGAATGGTGGCACTGGATGGACTAGAGGAGCTCTGTTCGCGACGCACGGCACCGGAGTGGGGCGGCAGCCAAACTGGCCGTAGTCGAGGAAGAGAGCTTCCCGCCGTCGATTGCTGGCCGTGGGGGTTCTAGGAGAAGGGCCTGAGGCTGCCTGAGTGCTTGGATGAGCTCGGGGGCCCCTACTTATAGTGTGACTAGGTCGGTTCCGCGGCCGTGGATAAGAACGCCGGCGAACCGCCGTTCTGTTGCAGCAGGGCGACGTGGTGGAGGCTAGCGGGGTTTGGGAGGGCGAGCGGATGAGGATGGCCTGCTCATGAGGGCAGCTGGCGAATGGAGGAGGCTTGGGCGGCACCGTCCAGGGCAGAGGTTGTCGGGGCGGCAGTGGCGGCTTGCGGTGGCGGCGCTGTAGGGCGCCAAGAGGGTCCTGGTGAAGGAAATATGCCCTAGAGACAATAATAAAGTTATTATTTATTAACTTATTTCATGATAAATGTTTATTATTCATACTAGAATTGTATTAACCGGAAACATAATACATGTGTGAATACATAGACAAACGAGTGTCACTAGTATGCCTCTACTTGACTAGCTCGTTAATCAAAGATGGTTATGTTTACTAACCATGGACAAAGAGTTGTTATTTGATTAACGGGATCACATCATAAGGAGAATGATGTGATTGACATGACCCATTCCGTTAGCTTAGCACACGATCGTTTAGTATGTTGATATTGCTTTCTTCATAACTTATACATGTTCCTATGACTATGAGATTATGCAACTCCCGTTTACCGGAGGAACACTTTGTGTGCTACCAAACGTCACAACGTAACTGGGTGATTGTAAAGGTGCTCTACAGGTGTCTCCGAAGGTACATGTTGGGTTGGCGTATTTCGAGATTAGGATTTGTCACTCCGATTGTCGGAGAGGTATCTCTGGGCCCTCTCGGTAATGCACATCACTTAAGCCTTGCAAGCAATGCAACTAATGAGTTAGTTGCGAGATGATGTATTACGGAACGAGTAAAGAGACTTGCCAGTAATGAGATTGAACTAGGTATTGAGATACCGACGATCGAATCTCGGGCAAGTAATATACCGATGACAAAGGGAACAACGTATGTTGTTATGCGGTCTGACCGATAGAGATCTTCGTAGAATATGTGGGAGCCAATATGAGCATCCAGGTTCCGCTAGTGGTTATTGACCGGAGACGTGTCTCGGTCATGTCTACATAGTTCTCGAACCCGTAGGGTCCGCACGCTTAAGGTTTCGATGACAGTTATATTATGAGTTTATGAGTTTTGATGTACCGAAGGAGTTCGGAGTCCCGGATGAGATCCGGGACATGACGAGGAGTCTCGAAATGGTCGAGACGTAAAGATCGATATATTGGACGACTATATTCGGACATCGAAAGGTTCCGAGTGATTCGGGTATTTTTCGGAGTACCGGAGAGTTACGGGAATTCACCGGGGAGTATATGGGCCTTATTGGGCCATACGGGAATAGAGGAGAGAGGCCAAAAGGAAGGAGGCACGTGCCCCCCTCTGGTCCGAATTGGACAAGGGGTGCAGCCCCCTTTTCCTTGTTCCTCTCCCCCTCTTTCCTTCTCTCCTACTCCAACAAGGGAAGGAGGAGTCCTACTCCCGGTGGGAGTAGGACTCCCCCCCTTGGCGCGCCCTCCTCCTAGGCCGGCCGCCTTCCCCCTTGCTCCTTTATATACGGGGGCAGGGGGGCACCCCATAGACACAACAATTGATCACTGATTTCTTAGTCGTGTGCGGTGCCCCCCTCCACCATAATCCTCGATAATATTGTAGCGGTGCTTAGGCGAAGCCCTGCGACGGTAGAACATCAAGATCATCACCATGCCGTCGTGCTGACGAAACTCTTCCCCGACACTTTGCTGGATCGGAGTCCGGGGATCGTCATCGAGCTGAACGTGTGCTAGAACTCAGAGGTGTCGTAGTTTCGGTGCTTGATCGGTCGGGCCGTGAAGACGTACGACTACATCAACCGCATTGTCATAATGCTTCCGCTATCGGTCTATGAGGGTATGTAGACAACACTCTCCCGTCTCGTTGCTATGCATCACAATGATCTTGTGTGTGCGTAGGAAATTTTTTGAAATTACTATGTTCCCCAACAGTGGCATCCGAGCCTGGTTTTATGCGTTGATGTTATATGTACGAGTAGAACACAAGTGAGTTGTGGGCGATATAAGTCATACTGCTTACCAGCATGTCATACTTTGGTTTAGCGGTATTGTTGGATGAAGCGGCCCAGACCAACATTACGCGTACGCTTAAGCGAGACTGGTTCTATCGACGTGCTTTGCACACAGGTGGCTGGCGGGTGTCAGTTTCTCCAACTTTAGTTGAACCGAGTGTGGCTACGCCCGGTCCTTGCGAAGGTTAAAACAGCACCAACTTGACAAACTATCGTTGTGGTTTTGATGCGTAGGTAAGAATGGTTCTTGCTCAGGCCGTAGCAGCCACGTAAAAACTTGCAACAACAAAGTAGAGGACGTCTAACTTGTTTTTGCAGGGCATGTTGTGATGTGATATGGTCAAGACATGATGAGGTATAAGTTGTTGTATGAGATGATCATGTTTTGTTGAAGTTATCGGCAACTGGCAAAAGCCTTATGGTTCTCTCTCTATTGCATAAGATGCAAGCCCCAAATAATTGCTTTACTTTATCGCTATGCGATAGAAATAGTTGCAAGAGCAATTGTTGGCGAGACGACCATATGACGACACATTGATATAGATCAAGATGATGGAGATCATGGTGTCATGCCGGTGACGATGGAGATCATGACGATGCTTTGGAGATGGAGATCAAAGGCACAAGATGATGATGGCCATATCATGTCACATATTATGATTGCATGTGATGTTTATGTTTTATGCATCTTATTTTGCCTAGTTCGACGGTAGCTTTACAAGACGATCTCTCACTAATTATCAAAGTACAAGTGTTCTCCCTGAGTATGCACCGTTGTGAAAGTTCTTCGTGCTGAGACACCACGTGATGATCGGGTGTGATAGACTCTATGTTCAAATACAACGGGTGCAAAACAGTTGCACACGCGGAATACTCAGGTTAAACTTGACGAGCCTAGCACATAACAGATATGGCCTCAGAACACTGAGACCGAAAGGTCGAGCGTGAATCATGTAGTAGATATGATCAACATAGTGATGTTCACCATTGAAACTACTCCATCTCACGTGATGATCGGACATGGTTTAGTTGATTTGAATCACGTGATCACTTAGAGGATTAGAGGGGTGTCTATCTAAGTGGGAGTTCTTAAGTAATATGATTAGTTGAACTTTAATTTATCATGAACTTTGTCCTAGTAGTATTAGCATATCTATGTTGTAGATCAATAGCTCGCGATGTGGCTCCCCGTTTAATTTTTATATGTTCCTAGAGAAAACTAAGTTGAAAAATGTTAGTAGCAATGATGCGGATTGGATCCGTGATCTGAGGTTTATCCTCATTGCTGCACAGAAGAATTATGTCCTTAATGCACCGCTAGGTGTCAGACCTATTGCAGGAGCAGATGCAGACGTTATGAACGTTTGGCTAGCTCAGTATGATGACTACTTGATAGTTTAGTGCACCATGCTTAAACAGCTTAGAATCGGGACTTCAAAGACATTTTGAACGTCATGGACCATATGAGATGTTCCAGGAGTTGAAGTTAATATTTCAAGCAAATACCCTAGTTGAGAGATATGAAGTCTCCTACAAGTTGTATAGCTAAAAGATGGAGGAGAATAGCTCAAGCAGTGAGCATGTGCTCAGATTGTCTGGGTACTACAATCGCTTGAATCAAGTGGGAGTTAATCTTCCAGATAAAATAGTGATTGATAGTATTCTCTAGTCACAATCACCAAGTTAGTAGAACTTTGTGATGAACTATAAGATGCAAGGGATGACGAAAACAATTCCCAAGCTCTTCGCGATGGTAAAATCGGCGAAAGTAGAAATCAAGAAAAACATCAAGTGTTGATGGTTGACAAGACCACTAGTTTCAAATAGAAAGGGCAAAGGGAAGAAGGGGAACTTCAAGAAGAACGGCAAGCAAGTTGCTGCTCAAGTGAAGAAGCCCAAGTCTGGACCTAAGCCTGAGACTAAGTGCTTCTACTTCAAAGGGACTGGTCACTGGAAGCGGATTTGCCCCAAGTATTTGGCGGATAAGAAGGATGGCAAAGTGAACAAAGGTATATTGGATATACATGTTATTGATGTGTACTTTACTAGTGTTTATAGTAGCCCCTGGGTATTTGATCCTTGTTCGGTTGCTAAAAGTTAGTAACTCGAAACAGGAGTTACGGAATGAACAGAGACTAGTTAAGGGTGAAGTGACGATATGTGTTGGAAGTGGTTCCAAGATTGATATGATCATCATCGCGCACTCCCTATACTTTCGGGATTAGTGTTGAACCTAAATAAGTGTTATTTGGTATTTGCGTTGAGCATAAATATTATTTGATCATGTTTATTGCAATACGGTTATTCATTTAAGTTAGAGAACAATTGTTGTTCTGTTTACATGAATAGAACCTTCTATGGTCATACACACCAACGAAAATGGTTTGTTGGATCTCGATCGTAGTGATACACATATTCATAATATTGAAGCCAAAAGGATGCAAATTTAATAATGATAGTGCAACTTATTTGTGGCACTGCCGTTTAGGTCATATTGGTGTAAAGCGCATGAAGAAACTCCATGCTAATGGACTTTTGGAATCACTTGATTATGAATCACTTGATGCTTGCGAACCATGCCTCATGGGCAAGATGACTAAGACTCCGTTCTCCGGAACAATGGAGCGAGCAACAGATTTGTTGGAAATCATACATACTAATGTATGTGGTCCGATGAATATTAAGGCTCGCGACAAGTATCATTATTTTCTAACCTTCACAGATGATTTCAGCAGATATGGGTATATCTACTTGATGAAACATAAGTCTGAAACGTTTGAAAAGTTCAAAGAATTTCAGAGTGAAGTGGAGAATCATCGTAACAAGAAAATAAAAGTTTCTACGATATGATCGCAGAGGTAAAATATTTGAGTTACGAGTTTGGCCTTCAGTTAAAACAATGTGAAATAGTTTCACTACTCACGTCACCTGGAACACCACAGTGTAATGGTGTGTACGAACGTCGTAACCGTACTTTATTAGATATGGTGCGATCTATGATGTATCTTACCGATCTACCACTATCGTTTTGGGTTTATGCATTAGAGATAGCTGCATTCACATTAAAAATGGCACCATCTAAATCCGTTGAGACGACACCGTATGAATTATGGTTTAGCAAGAAACCAAAGTTGTCATTTCTTAAAGTTTGGGGCTACGATGCTTATGTGAAAAAGTTTCATCCTGATAAGCTCAAACCCAAATTGGAGAAATGTGTCTTCATAGGATACCCAAAGGAGACTGTTGGGTACACCTTCTATCACAAATCCGAAGGCAAGACTTTTGTTGCTAAATTTGGAGTTTTTCTAGAGAAGGAGTTTCTCTCGAAAGAAGTGAGTGGAAGGAAAGTAGAACTTGATGAGGTAACTGTACCTGCTCCTCTATTGAAAAGTAGTTCAACGCAGAAATCGGTTTCTGCGACACCTACACCAAATAGTGAGGAAGTTAATGATGATGGTCATGAAACTTCAGATCAAGTTGCTACTGAACCTCGTAGATCAACCAAAGTAAGATCCGCACCAGAGTGGTATGGTAATCCTGTTCTGGAAGTCATGCTACTAGATCATGATGAACCTACGAACTATGAAGAAGCGATGGTGAGCCCAGATTCCACAAAATGGCTTGAACCCATGTAATCTGAGATGGGATCCATGTATGAGAAAAAAGTGTGGACTTTGGTTGACTTGCCCGATGATCGGCAAGCAATTGAGATTAAAATGGATCTTCAAGAGGAAGACGGACCCTGATAGTAGTGTTACTATCTACAAAGCTAGAATTATCGTAAAAGGTTTTCGACAAATTCAAGGTGTTGACTACGATGAGAGTTTCTCACTCATATCTATGCTTAAGTCTGTCCGAATCATGTTAACAATTGCCGCATTTTATGAAATCTGGCAAATGGATATACAAAACTTTATTCCTTAATGGAGTTATTAAAGAAGAGTTGTATATGATGCAACCAGAAGGTTTTGTCGATCCTAAAGGTGTTAACAAAATGTGCAAGCTCCAGCGAACCATCTATGGACTGGTGCAAGCATCTCGGAGTTGGAATATACGCTTTGATAAGTTGATCAAAGCATATAGTTTTATACAGACTTGCGGTGAAGCCTATATTTACAAGAAAGTGAGTGGGAGCACTACAACATTTCTGATAAGTATATGTGAATGACATATTGTTGATCGGAAATAACGTAGAATTATTCTGCAAAGCATTAAGGAGTGTTTGAAAGGAGTTTTTCAAAGAAAGACCTCGGTGAAGCTGCTTACATATTGAGCATCAAGATTTATAGAGATAAATCAAGACACTTGATAAGTTGTTTCAATGAGTACATATCTTGACAAGATTTTAAAGTAGTTCAAAATGGAACAGTCAAAGAAGGAATTCTTGCCTGTGCTACAAGGTGTGAAATTGAGTGAAGACTCAAAACCCGACCACGGCAGAAAATAGAACGAGAATGAAAAAAGTCTTTCCCTATGCCTCAGCCATAGGTTCTATAAAGTATGCCATGCTGTGTACCAGATCTATTGTATACCCTACCACTGAGTTTGGCAAGGAAGTACAATAGTGATCTAGGAGTAGATCACCAAACAACGGTCAAAAATATCCTTAGTGGAATAAGGATATGTTTCTCGATTATGGAGGTGACAAAAAAGGTTCGTCGTAAAGAGTTACGTCAATCAAGTTTTGACACAGATCTAGATGACTCTAAGTCTCAATCTAGATACATATTGAAAGTGGGAGCAATTAGCTAGAGTAGCTCCGTTCAGAGCATTGTTGACATAGAAATTTGCAAAATACATACGGATCTGAATGTGGCAGACCCGTTGACTAAACTTCTCTCACAAGCAAAACATGATCACACCTTAGTACTCTTTGGGTGTTAATCACATAGCAATGTGAACTAGATTATTGACTCTAGTAAACCCTTTGGGTGTTGGTCACATGACGATGTGAACTATGGGTGTTAATCACATGGTGATGTGAACTATTGGTGTTAAATCACATGGCGATGTGAACTAGATTATTGACTCTAGTGCAAGTGGGAGACTGAAGGAAATATGCCCTAGAGACAATAATAAAGTTATTATTTATTTCCTTATTTCATGATAAATGTTTATTATTCATGCTAGAATTGTATTAACCGGAAACATAATACATGTGTGAATACATAGACAAACAGAGTGTCACTAGTATGCCTCTACTTGACTAGCTCGTTAATAAAAGATGGTTATGTTTCCTAACCATGGACAAAGAGTTGTTATTTGATTAAGGGGATCACATCATTAGGAGAATGATGTGATTGACATGACCCATTCCATTAGCTTAGCACACGATCGTTTAGTATGTTGCTATTGCTTTCTTCATAACTTATACATGTTCCTATGACTATGAGATTATGCAACTCCCGTTTACCGGAGGAACACTTTGTGTGCTACCAAACGTCACAACATAACTGGGTGATTATAACGGTGCTCTATAGGTGTCTCTGAAGGTACATGTTGGGTTGGCGTATCTCAAGATTAGGATTTGTCACTCCGATTGTTGGAGAGGTATCTCTGGGCCCTCTCGGTAATGCACATCACTTAAGCCTTGCAAGCAATGCAACTAATGAGTTAGTTGCGAGATGATGTATTACGGAATGAGTAAAGAGACTTGCCAGTAACGAGATTGAACTATTGAGATACCGACGATCGAATCTCGGGCAAGTAATATACCGATGACAAAGGGAACAACGTATGTTGTTATGCGGTCTGACCGATAAAGATCTTCGTAGAATATGTGGGAGCCAATATGAGCATCCAAGTTCCGCTATTGGTTATTGACCGGAGACGTGTCTCGGTCATGTCTACATAGTTCTCGAACCCATGGGGTCCGCACGCTTAAGGTTTCGATGACAGTTATATTATGAGTTTATGAGTCTTGATGTACCGAAGGACTTCGGAGTCCCGGATGAGATCCGGGACATGACGAGGAGTCTCGAAATGGTCGAGACATAAAGATCGATATATTGGACGACTATATTCGGACATCGGAGAGGTTCCGAGTGATTCGGGTATTTTTCGGAGTACCGGAGAGTTACGAGAATTCGCCAGGGAGTATATGGGCCTTATTGGGCCATACGGGAATAGAGGAGAGAGGCCAAAAGGAAGGAGGCGCGTGCCCCCCCTCTGGTCTGAATTGGACAAGGGGTGCATCCCCCTTTTCCTTGTTCCTCTCCCCCTCTTTCCTTCTCTCCTACTCCAACAAGGGAAGGAGGAGTCCTACTCCCGGTGGGAGTAGGACTCCCCCCTTGGCGCGCCCTCCTCCTAGGCCGGCCGCCTTCCCCCTTGCTCCTTTATATACGGGGGCAGGGGGCACCCCATAGACACAACAATTGATCATTGATCTCTTAGCCGTGTGCGGTGCCCCCCTCCACCATAATCCTCGATAATATTGTAGCGGTGCTTAGGCGAAGCCCTCCGACGGTAGAACATCAAGATCGTCACCACATCGTCGTGCTGACGGAACTCTTCCCCGACACTTTGCTGGATCGGAGTCCGGGGATCGTCATCGAGCTAAACGTGTGCTAGAACTCAGAGGTGCCGTAGTTTCGGTGCTTGATCGGTCGGGCCGTGAAGACGTACGACTACATCAACCGCGTTGTCATAACGCTTCCGCTGTCGGTCTACGAGGGTACGTAGAAAACACTCTCCCCTCTCATTGCTATGCATCACCATGATCTTGTGTGTGCGTAGGATTTTTTTTGAAATTACTACGTTCCCCAACAATGGCATCCGAGCCTGATTTTATGCGTTGATGTTATATGCACGAGTAGAACACAAGTGAGTTGTGGGCGATATAAGTCATACTACTTACCAGCATGTCATACTTTGGTTCGGCGGTATTGTTGGATGAAGCGGCCCGGACCGACATTACGCGTACGCTTACGCGAGACTAGTTCTACCGACGTGCTTTGCACACAGGTGGCTGGCGGGTGTCAGTTTCTCCAACTTTAGTTGAACCGAGTGTGGCTACGCCCGGTCCTTGCGAAGGTTAAAACAGCACCAACTTGACAAACTATCGTTGTGGTTTTGATGCGTAGGTAAGAATGGTTCTTGCTCAGCCCGTAGCAGCCACGTAAAAACTTGCAACAACAAAGTAGAGGACGTCTAACTTGTTTTTGCAGGGCATGTTGTGATGTGATATGGTCAAGACGTGATGAGGTATAAGTTGTTGTATGAGATGATCATGTTTTGTTGAAGTTATCGGCAACTGGCAAAAGCCTTATGGTTGTATCTCTATTGCATAAGATGCAAGCGCCAAATAATTGCTTTACTTTATCGCTATGCGATAGAAATAGTTGCAAGAGCAATTGTTGGCGAGACGACCATATGACGACACATTTATATAGATCAAGATGATGGAGCTCATGGTGTCATGCCGGTGATGATGGAGATCATGACGATGCTTTGGAGATGGAGATCAAAGGCACAAGATGATGATGGCCATATCATGTCACATATTATGATTGCATGTGATGTTTATATTTTATACATCTTATTTTGCTTAGTTCGACGGTAGCTTTATAAGACGATCTCTCACTAATTATCAAGGCACAAGTGTTCTCCCTGAGTATGCACTGTTGCGAAAGTTCTTCGTGCTGAGACACCATGTGATGATCGGGTGTGATAGGCTCTACGTTCAAATACAACGGGTGCAAACCAGTTGCACACGCGGAATACTCAGGTTAAACTTGACGAGCCTAGCATATAACAGATATGGCCTCGGAACACTGAGACCGAAAGGTCGAGCATGAATCATATACTAGATATGATCAACATAGTAATGTTCACCATTGAAACTACTCCATCTCACATGATGATCGGACATGGTTTAGTTGATTTGGATCACGTGATCACTTAGAGGATTAGAGGGATGTCTATCTAAGTGGGAGTTCTTAAGTAATATGATTAATTGAACTTTAATTTATCATGAACTTTGTCCTAGTAGTATTAGCATATCTATGTTGTAGATCAATAGCTCGCGATGTGGCTCCCCGTTTAATTTTTATATGTTCCTAGAGAAAACTAAGTTGAAAAATGTTAGTAGCAATGATGAGGATTGGATCCGTGATCTGAGGTTTATCCTCATTGCTGCACAGAAGAATTATGTCCTTAATGCACCGCTAGGTGTCAGACCTATTGCAGGAGCAGATGCAGACGTTATGAACATTTGGCTAGCTCAATCTGATGACTACTTGATAGATTAGTGCACCATGCTTAAACGACTTAGAATCGGGACTTCAAAGACGTTTTGAACGTCATGGACCATATGAGATGTTCCAGGAGTTGAAGTTAATATTTTGCGCAAATACCCGAGTTGAGAGATATGAAGTCTCCAACAAGTTCTATAGCTAAACGATGGAGGAGAATAGCTCAAGCGGTGAGCATGTGCTTAGATTGTCTGGGTACTACAATCGCTTGAATCAAGTGGGAGTTAATCTTCCAGATAAAATAGTGATTGATAGTATTCTCTAGTCACCATCACCAAGTTAGTAGAACTTCGTGATGAACTATAAGATGCAACAGAGGACAATAACAATTCCCAAGCTCTTCGCGATGCTAAAATCGGCGAAGGTAGAAATCAAGAAAAACATCAAGTGTTGATGGTTGACAAGACCACTAGTTTAAAAGAGAAAGGGCAAAGGGAAGAAGCGGAACTTCAAGAAGAACGGCAAGCAAGTTGCTGCTCAAGTGAAGAAGCCCAAGTCTGGACCTAAGCCTAAGACTAAGTGCTTCTACTGCAAAGGGACTGGTCACTGGAAGCGGATTTGCCCCAAGTATTTGGCGGATAAGAAGGATGGCAAAGTGAACAAAGGTATATTGGATATACATGTTATTGATGTGTACTTTACTAGTGTTTATAGTAGCCCCTGGGTATTTGATACTTGTTCGGTTGCTAAAAATTAGTAACTCGAAACAGGAGTTACGGAATGAACAGAGACTAGTCAAGGGTGAAGTGACGATATGTGTTGGAAGTGGTTCCAAGATTGATATGATCATCATCGCGCACTCCCTATACTTTCGGGATTAGTGTTGAACCTAAATAAATGTTATTTGGTATTTGCGTTGAGCATAAATATGATTTGATCATGTTTGTTGCAATACGGTTATTCATTTAAGTTAGAGAACAATTGTTGTTCTGTTTACATGAATAGAACCTTCTATGGTCATACACACCAACGAATATAGATTTCTTCTTCCACACGGGTGCGCGTCCCTCAGCGTCATTCAGAACAGATAGTCCGCCGGGACCCTTTCCAAAGATTACTTATAAATCATTGACCATAGCAAGTACATGATCACCGGTACGCATGGCGGGCTTCATCCGGTGATCTGCCTCGCCTTTGAAATGCTTGCCTTTCTTTCGACATAGATAGTATAAAGCGAAAACTCTATTAAAAACCAACAAATTATGTTCTCAGTCAACTTTGGAACTACAATTCATCATCTTTTTAGGAAGGGTCACGTATCGGAGCCTTTAGGCAAGTCCACATACTCAACCATCATATAGTCTTCTATGACTGCTAACACTCACCGCGTACCCATGAGCAAAACGTTTCAACTGGACACAAAGAAAGATAGGGGCTTATAGTTTCGCCTCCCAACATATTCACATCAAGGGTGATGTCAACAATAATAACTCATGCTATCTATATTCAACTAGACATATGTGAAGGAAATATGCCCTAGAGGAAATAATAAAGTTATTATTTATTTCCTTATATCATGATAAATGTTTATTATTCATGCTAGAATTGTATTAACCGGAAACATAATACATGTGTGAATACATAGACAAACAGAGTGTCACTAGTATGCCTCTACTTGACTAGCTCGTTAATCAAAGATGGTTATGTTTCCTAACCATGGACAAAGAGTTGTTATTTGATTAATGAGGTCACATCATTAGTTGAATGATCTGATTGACATGACCCATTCCATTAGCTTAGCACCCGATCGTTTAGTATGTTGCTATTGCTTTCTTCATGACTTATACATGTTCCTATGACTATGAGATTATGCAACTCCCGTTTTCCGGAGGAACACTTTGTGTGCTACCAAACGTCACAACGTAAATGGGTGATTATAAAGGAGCTCTACAGGTGTCTCCAATGGTAGATGTTGGGTTGGCGTATTTCGAGAATAGGATTTGTCACTCCGATTGTCGGAGAGGTATCTCTGGGCCCTCTCGGTAATGCACATCACATAAGCCTTACAAGCATTGCAACTAATGCGTTAGTTGCGGGATGATGTATTATGGAACGAGTAAAGAGACTTGCCGGTAACGAGATTGAACTAGGTATTGGATACCGATGATCGAATCTCGGGCAAGTAACATACCGATGACAAAGGGAACAACGTATGTTGTTATGCGGTCTGACCGATAAAAGATCTTCATAGAATTTGTAGGAGCCAATATGGGAATCCAGGTCCCACTATTGGTTATTGACCGGAGATGTGTCTCAGTCATGTCTGCATTATTCTCGAACCGCAGGGTCCGCACGCTTAACATTACGATGACAGTTATTATGAGTTTATGCATTTTGATGTACCGAAGTTAGTTCGGAGTCCCGGATGCGATCACAGACATGACGAGGAGTCTCGAAATGGTCGAGACATAAAGATTGATATATTGGAAGCCTATGTTTGGATATCGGAAGTGTTCCGGGTGAAATCGGGATTTTACCGGAGTACCGGGAGGTTACCGGAACCCCCCGGGACCTATATGGGCCTTAGTGGGCTTTAGTGGAAAGGTGAAAGGGGAAGCCCAAGGTGGGCTGCGCGCCTCCCCCTCCCCTAGTCCTATTAGGACAAGGAGAGGTGGCCGGCCCCCCCTCTCTCTTTCCCCCCTCGGGGAATCCTATTCCAACTAGGATTGGGGGGAGTCCAACTCCCGGTAGGAGTAGGACTCCTCCTGCGCCCTCCTCCTGGCCGGCCGCACCCTCCCCCTTGGCTCCTTTATATACGGAGGCAGGGGGGCACCTCTAGACACACAAGTTGATCCTTGAGATCGTTCCTTAGCCGTGTGCGGTGCCCCCTACCACCATATTCCACCTCGATCATATTGTAGCGGTGCTTAGGCGAAGCCCTGCGACGGTAGAACATCAAGATCGTAACCACGCCGTCGTGCTGACGGAACTCCTCCCCGAATCTTTGCTGGATCGGAGTCCGGGGATCGTCATCGAGCTGTACGTGTGCTAAGAACTCGGAGGTACCGGAGTAACGGTGTTTGGATCGGTCGGATCGGGAAGACGTACGACTACTTCCTCTATGTTGCGTCAACGCTTCCGCAGTCGGTCTGCGTGGGTACGTAGACAACACTCTCCCCTCTCGTTGCTATGCATCACCATGATCTTGCGTGTGCGTAGGAATTTTTTTGAAATTACTACATTCCCCAACAGTGGCATCTGAGCCTGGTTTTATGGTTTGATGTTATATGCACGAGTAGAACGCAAGTGAGTTGTGGGCGATATAAGTCATACTGCCTACCAGCATGGCATACTTTGGTTCAACGGTATTGTTGGACGAGACGACCCGGACCAACATTACGCGTACGCTTACGCGAGACCGGTTCCCCCGACGTGCTTTGCACATAGGTGGCTTGCGGGCGACTGTCTCTCCAACTTTAGTTGAACCGAGTGTGGCTACGCCCGGTCCTTGCGAAGGTTAAAACGGAGTCTATTTGACAAACTATCGTTGTGGTTTTGATGCGTAGGTAAGATTGGTTCTTGCTTAAGCCCGTAGCAGCCACGTAAAACTTGCAACAACAAAGTAGAGGACGTCTAACTTGTTTTTGCAGGGCATGTTGTGATGTGATATGGTCAAGGCATGATGATGAATTTTATTGTATGAGATGATCATGTTTTGTAACTGAGTTATCGGCAACTGGTAGGAGCCATATGGTTGTCGCTTTATTGTATGCAATGCAATCGCGATGTAATGCTTTACTTTATCACTAAGCGGTAGCGATAGTCGTGGAAGCATAAGATTGGCGAGACGACAACGATGCTACGATGGAGATCAAGGTGTCACGTCGGTGACGATGGTGATCATGACGGTGCTTCGGAGATGGAGATCACAAGCACAAGATGATGATGGACATATCATATCACTTATATTGATTGCATGTGATGTTTATCTTTTTATGCATCTTATCTTGCTTTGATTGACGGTAGCATTATAAGATGATCTCTCACTAAATTATCAAGAAGTTTTCTCCCTAAGTATGCACCGTTGCCAAAGTTCGTCGTGCCCACACACCACGTGATGATCGGGTGTGATAAGCTCTACGTCCATCTACGACGGGTGCAAGCCAATTTTGCACACGCAGAATACTCGGGTTATACTTGACGAGCCTAGCATATGCAGATATGGCCTCGGAACACGGAGACCGAAAGGTCGAGCGTGAATCATATAGTAGATATGATCAACATAATGATGTTCACCATTGAAAACTAATCCATTTCACGTGATGATCGGTTGATCGGTTATGGTTTAGTTGATTTGGATCACGTGATCACTTAGAGGATTAGAGGGATGTCTATCTAAGTGGGAGTTCTTAAGTAATATGATTAATTGAACTTGAATTTATCATGAACTTAGTCCTGGTAGTATTTTGCAAATCATGTTGTAGATCAATAGCTCGCGTTGTTGCTTCCCTGTGTTTATTTTGATATGTTCCTAGAGAAAAACTATGTTGAAAGATGTTAGTAGCAATAATGCGGATTGGATCCGTGATAGGAGTTATCCTCATTGCTGCACAGAAAAATTATGTCCTTGATGCACCGCTAGGTGACAAACCTATTGCAGGAGCAGATGCAGACGTTATGAACGTTTGGCTAGCTCAATATGATGACTACTTGATAGTTTAGTGCACCATGCTTAACGGCTTAGAATCGGGACTTCAAAGACGTTTTGAACGTCATGGACCATATGAGATGTTCCAGGAGTTGAAGTTAATATTTCAAGCAAATACCCGAGTTGAGAGATATGAAGTCTCCAACAAGTTCTATAGCTAAAAGATGGAGGAGAATCGCTCAACTAGTGAGCATGTGCTCAGATTGTCTGGGTACTACAATCGCTTGAATCAAGTGGGAGTTAATCTTCAAGATAAGATAGTGATTGACAGAATTCTCTAGTCACCATCACCAAGTTAGTAGAACTTCGTGATGAACTATAATATGCAAGGGATAATGGAAACAACTCCCAAGCTCTTCGTGATGCTGAAATCAATGAAGGTAGAAATCAAGAAAAACATCAAGTGTTGATGGTTGACAAGACCACTAGTTTCAAGAAAAGGGCAGAGGGAAGAAGGGGAACTTCAAGAAGAACAGCAAGCAAGTTGCTGCTCAAGTGAAGAAGCCCAAGTCTGGTCCTAAGCCTGAGACTAAGTGCTTCTATTGCAAAGGGACTGGTCACTGGAAGCAGAACTACCCCAAGTGATTGGCGGATAAGAAGGATGGCAAAGTGAACATAAGTATATTTGATATACATGTTATTCATGTGTACTTTACTAGTGTTTATAGCAAACCCTCAGTATTTGATACTTGTTCAGTTGCTAAGATTAGTAACTCGAAATGGTAGTTGCAGAATAAACAGAGACTAGTTAAGGGTGAAGTGAAGTTGTGTGTTGGAAGTGGTTCCAAGATTGATATGATCATCATCGCACACTCCCTATAAATTCAGGATTAGTGTTGAACCTAAATAAGTGTTATCTGGTGTTTATGTTGAGCATGAATATGATTTGATCATGTTTATTGTAATACGATTATTCATTTAAGTAAGAGAATAAATTGTTGTTCTGTTTACATGGATAAAACCTTATATGGTTACACACCCAATGAAAATAGTTCGTTGGATCTCGATCATAGTGATACACATAATCATAATATTGAAACCAAAAGATGCAAAGTTAATAATGATAGTGCAACTTATTTGTAGCACTGCCGTTTAGGTCATATTGGTGTAAAGCGCATGAAGAAACTCCATGCTGATGGGCTTTTGGAATCACTTGATTATGAATCAGTTGATGCTTGTGAACCATGCCTCATGGGCAAGATGACTAAGACTCTGTTCTTCGGAACAATGGAGCGAGCAACAGATTTGTTGGAAATCATACATACTGATGTATGTGGTCCGATGAATATTGAGGCTCGCGATAGGTATCATTATTTTCTGATCTTCACAGATGATTTGAGCAGATATGAGTATATCTACTTGATGAAACATAAGTCTAAAACATTTGAAAAGTTCAAAGAATTTTAGAGTGAAGTGGAGAATCATCATAACAAGAAAATAAGGTTTCTACGGTCTGATCGCGGAGACAAATATTTGAGTTACGAGTTTGGCCTTCAATTAAAACAATGTGGAATAGTTTCACAAATTCGTGCCACCCGGAACACCACAGCATAATGGTATGTCCGAACGTCATAGCCGTACTTTATTAGATATAGTGCAAATCTATGATGTTTCTTACCGATTTACCACTATCGTTTTTGAGGTTATGCATTAAAGACAGCTGCATTCACGTTAAAAAAGGGGCACCATCTAAGTCCGTTGAGACGACACAATCTGAACTGTGCTTTAGCAAGAAACCAAAGTTGTCGTTTCTTAAAGTTTGGGGTTGTGATGCTTATGTGAAAAAGTTTCATGCTGATAAGCTCAAAACCAAATCGGAGAAATATGTCTTCATAGGATACCCAAAAGGAGACTGTTGGGTACACCTTCTATCACAGATCCTAAGGCAAGATATTCGTTGCTTATAATGGATCCTTTCTAGAGAAGGAGTTTCTCTCGAAAGAAGTGAGTGGGAGGAAAGTAGAACTTGATAAGGTAATTGTACCTTCTCCCTTATTGGAAAGTAGTTCATCACAGAAATCTGTTCCTGTGACTACTACACCAATTAGTGAGGAAGCTAATGATGATGATCATAAAACTTCAGATCAAGTTACTACCGAATCTCGTAGGTAAACCAGAGTGAGATCCGCACCAGAGTGGTACAGTAATCCTGTTCTGGAAGTCATGTTACTAGACCATGACGAACTTGCGAACTATGAGGAAGCGATGATGAGCCCAGATTCCGCAAAATGGCTTGAGGCCATGAAATCTGAGATGGGATTCATGTATGAAAACAAAGTATAGACTTTGGTTGACTTGCCCGATGATCGGCAAGCCATAGAAAACAAATGGATCTTCAAGAGGAAGACAGACGTTGATAGTAGTGTTACTATCTACAAAGCTAGAATTGTCGCAAAAGGTTTTCGACAAGTTCAAAGTGTTGACTACGATGAGAGTTTCTCACTCGTATCTATGCTTAAGTCTGTCCGAATCATGTTAGCAATTGCCGCATTTTATGAAATCTGGCAAATGGATAAACAAAACTGCATTCCTTAATGGATTTCTTAAAGAAGAGTTGTATATGATGCAACCAGTAGGTTTTGTCAATCCTAAAGGTGCTAACGAAATATGCAAGCTCCAGCGATTCATCTATGGACTGGTGCAAGCATCTCGGAGTTGGAATACACGCTTTGATAAGTTGATCAAAGCATATAGTTTTATACAGACTTGCGGTGAAGCCTGTATTTACAAGAAAGTGAGTGGGAGCACTACAACATTTCTGATAAGTATATGTGAATGACATATTGTTGATCGGAAATAATATAGAATTATTCTGTAAAGCATAAAGGAGTGTTTGAAAGGAGTTTTTCAAAGAAAGACTTCGGTGAAGCTGCTTACATATTGAGCATCAAGATCTATAGAGATAGATCAAGACGCTTGATAAGTTTTTTCAATAAATACATACCTTGACAAGATTTTGAAGTAGTTCAAAATGGAACAGTCAAAGAAAGAGTTTCTTGCCTATGTTACAAGGTGTGAAATTGAGTAAAACTCAAAGCCCGACCACGGCAGAAGATAGAAAGAGAATGAATGCCATTCCCTATGCCTTGGTCATAGGTTCTATAAAGTATGCCATGCTGTGTACCAGATCTATTGCATACCCTACCACTGAGTTTGGCAAGGGAGTACAATAGTGATCTAGGAGTAGATCACTGGACAACGGTCAAAATTATCCTTAGTGGAATAAGGATATGTTTCTCGATTATGGAAGTGAAAAAAAGGTTCCTCGTAAAGGGTTACGCCGATGCAAGTTTTGACACTAATCTAGATGACTCTAAGTCTTGGTCGAGATACATATTGAAAGTGGGAGCAATTAGCTAGAGTAGCTCCATGCAGAGCATTGTTGACATAGAAATTTGCAAAATACATGCGGATCTAAATGTGGCAGACCCGTTGACTAAGATTCTCTCACAAGCAAAACATGATCACACCTTAGTACTCTTTGGGTGTTAATCACATAGCGATGTGAACTAGATTACTGAATCTAGTAAACCCTTTGGGTATTGGTCACATGGCGATGTGAACTATGGGTGTTAATCACATGATGATGTGAACTATCGATGTTAATAACATGGTGATGTGATCTAGATTATTGACTCTAGTGCAAGTGGGAGACTGAAGGAAATATGCCCTAGAGGCAATAATAAAGTTATTATTTATTTCCTTATATCATGATAAATGTTTATTATTCATGCTAGAATTGTATTAACCTGAAACATAATACATGTGTGAATACATAGACAAACAGAGTGTCACTAGTATGCCTCTACTTGACTAGCTCGTTAATCAAAGATGGTTATGTTTCCTAACCATGGACAAAGAGTTGTTATTTGATTAACGAGGTCACATCATTAGTTGAATGATCTGATTGACATGACCCATTCCATTAGCTTAGCACCCGATCGTTTAGTATGTTGCTATTGCTTTCTTCATGACTTATACATGTTCCTATGACTATGAGATTATGCAACTCCCGTTTTCCGGAGGAACACTTTGTGTGCTACCAAACGTCACAACGTAAATGGGTGATTATAAAGGAGCTCTACAGGTGTCTCCAATGGTAGATGTTGGGTTGGCGTATTTCGAGAATAGGATTTGTCACTCCGATTGTCGGAGAGGTATCTCTGGGCCCTCTCGGTAATGCACATCACATAAGCCTTGCAAGCATTGCAACTAATGAGTTAGTTGCGGGATGATGTATTACGGAACGAGTAAAGAGACTTGCCGGTAACGAGATTGAACTAGGTATTGGATACCGATGATCGAATCTCGGGCAAGTAACATACCGATGACAAAGGGAACAACGTATGTTGTTATGCGGTCTGACCGATAAAAGATCTTCGTAGAATATGTAGGAGCCAATATGGGCATCCAGGTCCCGCTATTGGTTATTGACCGGAGATGTGTCTCAGTCATGTCTGCATTATTCTCGAACCGCAGGGTCCGCACGCTTAACGTTACGATGACAATTATTATGAGTTTATGCATTTTGATGTACGAAGTTAGTTCGGAGTCCCGGATGTGATCACGGACATGACGAGGAGTCTCGAAATGGTCGAGACATAAAGATTGATATATTGGAAGCCTATGTTTGGATATCGGAAGTGTTCCGGGTGAAATCGGGATTTTACCGGAGTACCGGGAGGTTACCGGAACCCCCCGGGAGCTATATGGGCCTTAGTGGGCTTTAGTGGAAAGGTGAAAGGGGCAGCCCAAGGTGGGCTGCCCGCCTCCCCCCTCCCCTAGTCCTATTAGGACAAGGAGAGGTGGCCGGCCCCCTCTCTCTCTTTCCCCCCTCGGGGAATCCTATTCCAACTAGGATTGGGGGGGGGGAGTCCTACTCCCGGTAGGAGTAGGACTCCTCCTGCGCCCTCCTCCTGGCCGGCCGCACCCTCCCCCTTGGCTCCTTTATATACGGAGGCAGGGGGCACCTCTAGACACACAAGTTGATCCTTGAGATCGTTCCTTAGCCGTGTGCGGTGCCCCCTACCACCATATTCCACCTCGATCATATTGTAGCGGTGCTTAGGCGAAGCCCTGCGACGGTAGAACATCAAGATCGTCACCACGCTGTCGTGCTGACGGAACTCCTCCCCGAAGCTTTGCTGGATCGGAGTCCGGGGATCGTCATCGAGCTGTACGTGTGCTAAGAACTCGGAGGTACCAGAGTAACGGTGCTTGGATCGGTCGGATCGGGAAGACGTATGACTACTTCCTCTACGTTGCGTCAACGCTTCCGCAGTCGGTCTGCATGGGTACATAGACAACACTCTCGCCTCTCATTGCTATGCATCACCATGATCTTGCGTGTGCGTAGGAATTTTTTTGAAATTACTACGTTCCCCAACAATATGTGCCTAGATCTTTCCTCACCACATGATGCTTGCCAAAGGAGAAAAATAAAAAGGAATAGAAGGAAAACTTTGACTCTTTGCATAAAAGTAAATACATAAAAGTAAAAGATAGGCCCTTCGTAGAGGAAAGCAGAGGTTGCCATGCGCTTTTCTGTTTGTATGCTCAACCCCTTAGTGCAAAAGAACGTCACGTTGTAGTGCCCCTTAAGATGACAACCTTTATTATGCAGTCTGTCGCTTTTATTCTTTGCCATCCAAGTTCGTACAACGCTCAATTGTCTCTTACACTAAATGATCTCACACTTTTAGAAGCAATTTTTATTGCCTTTTTGCACTGATGACAACTTACTTGAGGGATATTGCTCAATCCCTCGGTAGGTATGGTGGACTCTTGAAAATAAGATTTGGGTTTAAGGGTTTTTGGATGCACAAGTAGTATCTCTACTTAGTGCGGAATTTTTGGCTAGCAAAGATAGGGGAAAGCATCACATGTTAAAGGATCTATGACAATATGACTTCTATATGAATATAAACAAACATAAACCATTAAGTTGTCTTCCTTGTCCAACGTCAACAATTTTGGCATATAATATTTTGACGAGGGCTCATAATCACAAAAGGTTTCTAGGATAGTATATTTATATGTGAATCTTCTCTTCCCTTATTGATTCTTTCATGAGTTGCATCATTGACTAATGCTATGTTTGTCAATCTCTAATAAAATTTTCTACTTATACTTTTTCTTATGTGGTGCCATCACCTACCATAGGACTAGTATATGATCTTATTAATTTATTTCCTTTATTTTTATTTATTTCCTTTCTCATTTTCTTTCTTTATTTCTTTTCGTTTATTTGCAACATGAGAGTAAAGAAAGAAAAAATCACACTAAAATTTATTATATAACTTGCACACGATTACAAGGATAGATCACTAAGCAAACTCTCAAGGAAGAAAGGATCGAACTGACTTTTATTCATCTAATGCAAAAGATTGAACTAAAATAAGTAAAGGCAAAAAGATAGTGGGATGCTATGATACCGGGGCACCTCCCCCAAGCTTGGCAGATGCCAAGGGGAGTGCTCATACTCGATACTCAGTTCTCTTTTGGTGGTGAAGAAGATGGCGGTGGTGATGAAGAAGAGATCTTGTCCTCAGATTTCCATGGCAGTGGTTCACCATCATAAGAGGAGGTGTGAGTCTCACGGGTCCTGCAACTAGCAGCCAAACTCATACCTTTAAACCTCGCCTCATATTCAAAGACTTGGTTTTGGAGATCATAGATCTGGCTTTGGAGGATGTTGATTTGCTCGTTGAGGGTGAAGACGAAGTCCTTCATGGGCTTGCCATCCACCTTGAGATCACGGGAGAGGTCCATAATCATAAGGTGATTGGCGTTGAGTCCACGCTCCACCATCCCCTTGCACTAGAAGACGTCTTGCTCCACAGCTTCAAGCATGTCCTCCACGGTTCCCGTCCCCTTGGGAGATGGCACATCACGAAGGTGAAGCACCCCCTCATGCATCTAGATGACCTGAGGGTGCTGCACCACCTCCCGAAGATATGGGTTGATGACGTTCTTGAAGAACTTGTCCTTGGAGGAGCTTGAAGAGGCCATGGTAGTTGTGATCTGACAGAAAACAACAAGGAAAAGAAAAGAAAGGATTTCTCCACGATACGGTGATCAACAGGTTCGGGAAGTATATATAGATTTCTTTTATCTTAGGGGACAAGCATACGGAAGAAAAACGGAGTCCGAAAGGTGTCCCAGGTGGGCAGAACCCACCTGGGCGCGCCAGGCAAGCCTGGCGTGCCCTGGTGTCTTGTGCCCACTAGGGGACGCTTCCTAGAAGTTTCTTTATTTCCAAAATTCTTAAATATTCCAAAACTGATAAAAAATATTTTTACGGATTTTTCGGAGTCCGTTTACTTACCGTATCATGTACCTCCTTATTTTCACGATTCTGGAGTGTTCCGGAAGGACTCTTTTATGTGTTCTTCTGGTGTCAAAGTTTGGATAATATTACTTTCAACATTAATGGGCGTACCTGAGATATAATGCTTTATTCATTTCCCATTGACAACCTTCGCATTAGTACCTGCGGAATTATTTATTTTGATGGCCTCAGACCGGTAAACCTCCTCGATGACATATGGGCCTTCCCATTTTGAGAGGAGTTTTCCTGCAAAGAATCTGAAACGAGAGTTGTACAAAAGAACATATTCTCCGACTTTAAACTCACGCTTTTGGATTCTTTTGTCACGCCATCTTTTGACTTTTTCTTTAAATAATTTTGCATTTTCATAAGCTTGGGTTCTCCATTCATCTAATGAGCTAATATCAAATAACCTCTTCTCACCAGCAAGTTTGAAATCATAGTTGAGTTCTTTGACTGCCCAAAATGATTTATGTTCTAACTCAAGAGGCAAATGACAAGCTTTTCCATAAACGATTTTATAAGGAGACATACCCATAGGATTTTTATATGTTGTTCTATAAGCCCAAAGTGCATCATCTAATTTCTTAGATCAATTCTTCCTGGACCTATTGACAGTCTTTTGCAAAATCAGTTTTATTTCTCTATTGCTAAGTTCAACTTGACAACTTGACTGAGGATGATAGCTTGATTTAATTCCATGGTTAACATCATACATGGCAAGCATCTTACGGAAAGCACCCTGAATAAAGTGTGAACCACCATCAGTCATTAAATATCTAGGGACTCCAAACCTTGGGAAAATAACTTCCTTAAGCATTTTAATAGAGGTGTTGTGATCAGCACTACTGGTTGGAATAGCTTCTACCCATTTAGTAACATAATCAACAGCAACCAAAATATGTGTATACCCATTAGAGGAAGGAAAAGGTCCCATGTAATCAAATCCCCAAACATCAATGGTTCAACAGCAAGTGAATAATTAATAGGCATTTCTTGATGCTTACCGATATTACCTATTCTTTGACATTCATCACAAGATAAGACAAACTTACGGGCATCCTTGAAGAGAGTAGGCCAATAATCCAGATTGCAATACCTTGTGTGCAGTTCTATCTCCAGCATGATGTCATCCATAAGCTTCAGAGTGACATTTCCGTAGGATTTGTCCCTGTTCATGCTCAGGTACACAACGTCTAATAATACCATCTCCTCCTTTATAAAGATGTGGGTCATCCCAAAAGTAATGTCTTAAATCATAGAAGCATTTTTTCTTTTGTTGGTATGTAAAGCTAGGTGGTAAATATTTAGCAACAATGTAATTAGCATAATCAGCATACCAAGGAGTACTATGAGAAACATTTATTGCAGCTAACTGCTCATTAGGAAAACTATCACCAGCAGGTAGTGGGTCATCAAGCACATTTTCAAACCTAGAAAAATTATCAGCTACTGTGTTCTCAGCTCCTATTCTATCAATGATATGTAAATCAAATTCTTGTAACAAGAGAACCCATCGAATGAGTCTAGGTTTAGCATCTTTCTTTTCCATAAGATATTTAATAGCAGCATGGTCTGTGTGAACAGTTACTTTGGAGTCAACAATATAAGGTCTAGATTTATCACAAGCAAACACCACTGCTAAGAATTCTTTTTCAGTAGTAGCATAATTTCTTTGAGCACTCATGTGGCTTGAACCTACGTCGGTATTTCCCCAAAGAGGAAGGGATGATGCAGCACAGCAGCGGTAGGTATTTCCCTCGGATATGAAACCAGTAGGAGAACCAATCAACACAACGTAAACAACCCCTGCACCCAAATAACAACTACTCGCAACCTGACGTGTTAAAGGGGTTTTCAATCCCTTTCAGGTAACGGCGCCTGAAATTGGCAAACAGACATGAATAAAATTGTAGTAGATTGATAGATCGAACGCCAAATAAAATAAATAAGAATAAATTGCAGAAAGGTATTTTTGTATTTTTAGTTTAATAGATCTGAAAATAAATGCAAAAGAAAATAGATCGCAAAGGCAAATAATATGAGAAAGAGACCTGGGGTCGTAGGTTTCACTAGTGGCTTCTCTCGAGAAAAATAGCAAACGGTGGGTGAACAAATTACTGTTGGGCAATTCATAATACCTCAAATACTCATGACGATATCCAAGCAATGATCATTATATAGGCATCACGTCCAAGATTAGTAGACCGACTCCTGTCTGCATCTACTACTATTAGTCCACACATCGACTGCTATCCAGCATGCATCTAGTGTATTAAGTTCATGGAAAAATGGAGTAATGCAATAAGAACGATGACATGATGTAGACAAGATCTATCTATGTAGAGATAGAACCCATCGTTTTATCCTTAGTAGCAATGATACATACGTGTCGGTTCCCTTTCTGTCACTGGGATCAAGCACCATAAGATCGAACCCACTACAAAGCACCTCTTCCCATTGCAAGATAAATAGATCAAGTTGGCCAAACAAAACCCAAATATCGGAGAAGAAATACGAGGCTATAAGAGATCATTCATAAAAGAGATCAAAGAAACACAAATACTTTCATGGATATAAAAAGATAGATTTGATCATAAAATCAAAGTTCATCGATCCCAACAAACACACCGCAAAAGAGTTACATCATATGGATCTCCAAGAGACCATTGTATTGAGATTTCAGAGAGAGAGAGAGAGAGAGAGAGAGATGAAGCCATCTAGCTACTAACTACAGACCCGAAGGTCTACAAAGAACTACTCACGCATCATAGGAGAGGCACCAATGGAGGTGGTGAACCCCATCCGAGATTGTGTCTAGATTGGATCTGGTGGTTCTGGACTCCGCGGCGGCTGGATGAATATTTCGTCGACTCCCCTAGGGTTCTGAAAATATTGGGGTATTTATAGAGCAAAGAGGCAGTCCGGGGGCACCCGAGGTGGGCACAACCCACCAGGGCGTGCCTGGGCCTCCTGGCGCACCCTGGTGGGTTGTGCTCTCCTCGGAGCACCCCGCAGGCGCAGCAAGGGCCCATTACGTTCCTTCTGGTCCAATAAAAATATCTGTAAAGTTTTTTTGCGTTTGGACTCCGTATGATATTGATTTCCTGCGATGTAAAAAACATGCAGAAAACAACAACTGACACTTGGCACTATATCAATAGGTTAGTACAAAAAATGATATAAAATGATATAAAATATTATAAAACATCCAAGATTGATAATATTATAGCATGGAACAAGGAAAATTATAGATACGTTGGAGACGTATCAGAATCCCCAAGCTTTACTCCTACTCGTCCTCGAGTAGGGAAATGATAAAAACAAATTTTTTGATGTGTAATGTTGCCTATCATGCCATATCATATTATTTCTTTAAAGCATGGACATTTGGACTTTTATATTGTTCAAAGCAATAGTCTAGTTTTGACATGAAAATTTAAATACTCAAGCATATCAACAAGCAACCATGTTCAAAATATCAACGCTAAAATAAGTTATCCCTAGCCCATCATGCTCAAACATTCGTCCATTCATGAAACACACTCGCATATTAGCTACACCAATACTTAAGTACGATCATATTGCCTCCTAGTTGGTGCTTTTGTAATAGAAGATGGAGACTCAAAATAAAAATAAAAATTGCATAAAGTAAAAGAAAGGACCTTCGTAGAGGGAAGTAGGGATTTGTAGAGGTGCCAGAGCTCAAAGCAAAAAACTTAGAGATAACAACATTTTGGGAGGTGTATCCATCCCACCAACGAAAACGACTTAGAGTTCCCAACACTTTCCATGCTAGATATATCATAGGCGGTTCCCAAACAGAAAATAAAGTTTATTCCTTTTTCAACCATACTTTCACTTTCCATGGCTATTGCCCTCCATACCAACACTTTCAAAGGAATTTATTATTTGACAGCATAAAGTAAATTCATTTTTTCATTTCGGGACTGGTCATTCCTAATACCTCTGCCTTACTCTCGTGCAATGACAAGTGAATAAACACTCATCTTGAGAATAACACATCTAGCATGGAAAATATTAGCCACCCCTCACCGCTCCGTGAGCGAAACAAACACACAAAAGAGAAGTTTATTTTGAAAATTAGAGATGGCACATGCAAATTTGCTTAGAACGGCAAAAGAATGTCGCATATAGGTAGATATAGTGGACTCATGTGGCAAAACTGGTTTATAGGTTTTTGGATGCACAAGTAGAGATCATACTTAGTGCAAAATGAAGGCTAGCAAAAGATTGAGAAGCGACCAACCAAGAAACGAACAATCTCATAAGCAAGCATTAAGCATAAATAACATTGAATAATGCACCACAAGTAGGATATAATTTCATTGCATAACTATTGACTTTCATGCTTGCATAGGGAATCACAAACCTTAACATCAATATTCTTACTAAAGCATAATTACTCATCAACATAACTCACATATCACATCATCATATCTCAAAACTATTACTAAGAATCAAGTTTATTTTGTCCAATGATCTTCATGAAAGTTTTTGTTATATCCTTCTTGGATATCTATCACTTTGGACTAATTTTCATGTGTTGCTTTTGACAAGCTCAAACAAATATAAGTGAAGATCATGAGCATAATTTTTTTTCTTTCTCTCAAATTAATTGAAGTGAAGCAAGAGAGAATTTCTTGGAAATTTTATGAACTCTCAAATAAATCTAAGTGAAGCAAGAGAGAATTTCTTCAAAAATACTAAATCACTCCGTGCTCAAAAAGATATAAGTGAAGCACTAGAGCTAGTCCATAGCTCATAAAAATTTAAGTGAAGCATAGAGAGCAATTCTAACAAGTCATGACCTAATTTTGGCTCTCCCAAATAGGTGTGTCCAGCAAGGGATCAAGACTTAAAACATAAAATAAAACAAGCAATGACTCATATCATACAAGACGCTCCAAGAAAAACACATATTATGTGACGAATAAAAATATAGCTTCGGGTAAAATACCGATGGTCGTTAGAAGAAAGAGGGGATGCCACTCGAGGGCATCCCCAAGCTTAGTTGGTTGCTCATTTTTGGATAATAGCTTGGGATGCCGGGGCATCCCCAAGTTTAGGCTCTTCTACTCCTCATTCCTTCATCCATCGTAAGATAACCCAAAACTTGAAAACTTCAATCACACAAAACTCAACAAAACCTTCGTGAGATCCGTTAGTGTAAGAAAGCAAATCACTACTATAAGTACTATACCCAACCAACTCATACTTTATTTTTGCATTATATCTACTGTATTCCAAATTTTCTATGGAAAAAACTCATCAAAGAAAACCATAGAGCCATCAAAATAAGCACACAGCGCAAAGAAAACAAAACAGTCTGTAGCAATCTGACTATTTAAAAAACTTCTGGAACTCCAAAAATTCTGAAAAATTAGGAAGACCTGAATTTGTATATTAATCTTTTGCAAAAAGAATTGGTATTTTATCACGCTCTGGTAAAAAAATGAGAATTGTTTTCGTGAGCACAAAAGTTTCTGTTTTTCAGCAAGATCAAACAACTATCACCCAAGAAGATCCTAAAGGCTTTACTTGGCACAAACACTAATTAAAACACAAAAAACACAATCATAAAAGTAGCATAATTGTGCAAACACACAAGAACAGAAAGAAAAAACCAAAAATAAATTTTATTCATTGAGTTGCCTCCCAACAAGCGCAATAGTTTTACGCCCTTAGCTAGGCCAAAAGCAAGGATCTAAGTTTTGTCATATTTGGTTCGAGATCCATAAGATGCCCTCATGATTTATTCATATGGTGGCCTAATTCTTGTTCTAGGAAAGTGTTCCATACCCTTCCACATTGGAACTTAATATTGCCTTCTTTCATATCAATCACGGCATCGATAGTGCGTAAAAACGGTCTACCAAGAATAATTGGACAAGACGGATTGCAATCAATATCAAGAAAAATAAAATCTATGGGCACATAATTCCTATTTGCAAAAATAACATCATTAATTCTTACCATAGGCTTTTTAATAGTAGAATCCGCCAAGTGCAAATTTAAAGAACACTGCTCAAGATCGGTAAAACCAAGCACATCACATAAAGATTTCGGAATTGTAGAAACACTAGCACCCAAGTCACACAAAGCAAAACATTATTAATTTTTAATCTTGACTTTGATAGTAGGTTCCCACTCTTCATGCAATTTTCTAGGAATTGATACTTCTAATTCCAATTTTTCTTCAAAAGCTTTCATAATAGCATCGACAATATGTTTAGTAAAAGCTTTGTTTTGTTCATAAGCATGGGGTGAATTTATCATGGATTGCAACAAAGAAATACAATAAATCAAAGAGCAACTACCATAATTAAAGTCTTTGTAATCCAAAAGAGTGGGCACATCACTAGCTAAAGTTTTGACCTCTTCAAACCCACTTTCATCAATTTTCTCAACAAGATTTTCACCCTCCGAAATATTGGGACGCCTTCTACCTAAAGTTGACTCTTCTCCAGTCCCTTTTTCATCAATCTTAACTTTACTAAACAAGGAATCAATAGAAGAAACACCAATAATTTTAAGATCTTCATCACTTTTGCGAAAGAAATCACTAGAAAACGCTTTTTCTAAAAATTATCTTTTAGCGCTAAGCTTGGCAGTTCTTTTCTTACTTTCATACATAGAAACATAAAGAGCTTTAATTGATTAATCTACTTTAGGCACAAAATTTTCATCTTGAGATTTTCCACATCATGAGCAATTCTATCAACAGTTCTAGACAAATCATCAATCTTACTCAACTTTTCTTCTATGGAAGTGTTGAAATCTTTTTGCATATTGATAAATTCTTTAATATTATTCTCAAGATCAGAGGTGTTCCTATTATTATTATAAGATTGATTTCCATTGTAATTACCATAATTATTAGAGGAATTACTAGGAAAAGGCCTAGGATTAAAATTACCTCTATAAGCATTGTTATTGAAATTATTTCGAGAGATAAAATTCACATCTATGGCATCACTATTTTGCTCAATCAAAGTAGACAAAGGCATATCATTAAAATCAATAGGAGCACTTTTACTAGCAACCTATTTCATAAGAGCATCAATTTTTTCACTCAAAGAAGAAATTTCTTCAACCGAATTAAATTTTTTACTAGTAGGAACTCTTTCAATATGTCATTGTGAATAATTTGCCATGATATTATCAAGAAATTTGGTGGCTTAACCCAAAGTAATTTCCATAAAATTCCCACCCGCGGAAGAATCTAAAAGATTACGAGAAACAAAATTCAATGCCGCATAAAAATTGTGTATGATCATCCAAAGATTTAACCCATGAGTTGGGCAATTCCTTAGCATCATTTCATCCTTTCCCAAGATTGTGTAACATGCTCATGTTCAGGTTGCTTGAAAGTCATGATCTGGGTTCTAAGGGAAATAATTTTTTTGGGAGGAAAATACTTAGTGATAAAAGCATCATTGCACTTATTCCAAGAATCGATACTATTGCGAGGCAAAGAAGAGAACCAAATTTTTGCAGAATCACGCAAAGAAAACGGAAATAATTTCATCTTCACAACATCATTGTCCACATCTTTTTTCTTTTGCATATCGCATAATTCCATGAAGGTATTAAGATGGGACGCGACATCCTCATTAGGAGTACCGGAAAATTGATCTTTCATAACAAGATTCAACAAAGCAGTATTAATATCACAAGACTTCGCACTAGTGGCGGGAGGAGCAATTGAAAGTGCCAATAAAATCATTGTTGTTGGTATCTGAGAAATCAAATAACTTGGTGTTCTCTTGAGTCATGATGACTACAAAACAAGATTGCACTAAAAGGAGATCCAGCAAGAAAATGTCGAACGAAAAAGAGAGGCGAGTAAAACGGCAAATTTTTGTGAAGTGGGGGAGAGGAAAACAAGAGACAAATGGAAAATAATGTAAATTGCAAGGAGATGAGATTTATGATTAGGAACCTAGTATATGTTGAAGATCCTCCCCGGCAACGGCGCCAGAAATTCCTTTTGATGCGGCTCGAAGCTACGTTGGTATTTCACCAAAAAGGAAGGGATGATGCAGCACAACAGCGATAGGTATTTCCCTCAGATATGAAACCAAGGTTATCGAACCAGTAGGGGAACCAAGCAACACAACGTAAACAGCCCCTGCACACAAATAACAACTACTCGCAACCCGACGTGTTAAAGTGCTTGTCAATCCCTTTCGGGTAATGGCGCCAGAAATTGGCAAACAGACGTGAATAAAATTGTAGTAGATTGATAGATCGAATGCCAAATAAAATAAATAAGAATAAATTGCAGCAAGGTATTTTTGTATTTTTAGTTTAATAGATCTGAAAATGAATGCAAAATAAAATAGATCGCAAAGGCAAATAATATGAGAAAGAGACCCGGGGGCCGTAGGTTTCACTAGTGGCTTCTCTCGAAAAGAATAGCAAACGATGGGTGAACAAATTACTGTTGGTCAATTGATAGAACCTCAAATACTCATGACGATATCCAGGCAATGATCATTATATAGGCATCATGTCCAAGATTAGTAGACCGACTCCTGCCTGCATCTACTACTATTACTCCACACATCGACCGCTATCCAGCATGCATCTAGTGTATTAAGTTCATGGAAAAATAGAGTAATGCAATAAGAACGATGGCATGCTGTAGACAAGATCTATCTATGTAGAGATAGACCCCCATCATTTTATCCTTAGTAGCAATGATACATATGTGTCGGTTCCCTTTCTGTCACTGGGATCAAGCACCATAAGATCGAACCCACTACAAAGCACCTCTTCCCATTGCAAGATAAATAGATCAAGTTGGTCAAACAAAACCCAAATATCGGAGAAGAAATATGAGGCTATAAGAGATCATGCATAATAGAGATCAAAGAAACTCAAATACTTTCATGGATATAAAAAGATAGATCTGATCATAAACTCAAAGTTCATCGATCCCAACAAACACACCGCAAAAGAGTTACATCATATGGATCTCCAAGAGACCATTGTATTGAGAATTCAGAGAGAGAGAGGCGAAGCCACCTAGCTACTAACTACGGACCCAAAGGTCTACAAAGAACTACTCACGCATCATCGGAGAGGCACCAATGGAGGTGGTGAACCCCATCTGAGATGGTGTCTAGATTGGATCTGGTGGTTCTGGACTCTGCGGCGGCTGATGAATATTTTGTCGACTCCCCTAGGGTTCTGGAAATATTAGGGTACTTATATAGCAAAGAGGCGGTCTGGGGGGGCACCCGAGGTGGGCACAACCCACCAGGGCGCGCATGGGCCTTCTGGCGCGCCATGGTGGGTTGTGCTCTCCTCGGAGCACCCCCCCAGGCGCATCCAGCGCCCATTACCTTCCTTCTAGTCCAAAAAAATCTCCGTAAAGTTTCATTGTGTTTAGACTCCGTCTGATATTGATTTCATGCGATGTAAAAAACATGCAGAAAACAACAACTGACACTTGGCACTATGTCAATAGGTTAGTACCAAAAAAGATATAAAATGACTATAAAATGATTATAAAATATCCAAGATTGATAATATAACAGCATGGAACAAGAAAAAAGTATAGATACGTTGGAGACGTATCAAGCACTTTCTAGAGTTTTAGTAGCATAATGAATAACATTCAATTTCTTATCAACTCTTTGTCCTAGAACAGCACCAACAGCATAATCACTAGCATCACACATAATTTCAAAAGGCAAGTTCCAATCAGGTGGTTGAACAATAGGTGCAGATATTAAGGCTTTTTGAGTGTTTCAAAGGCTTCTAAACAATCATCATCAAAAACAAACGGACTATCCTTTTGCAAGAGACTAGTGAGAGGCCTAGAAATTTTAGAGAAGTCTTTGGTAAATCTCCTATAGAAACTAGCATGACCTAGGAAACTATAAATACCTTTTATATCTTTATGACATGGCATTTTCTCAATTGCATCAACCTTAGCTTTGTCCACTTCAATACCTCTTTCAGAAATTTTATGACACAAGACAACGCCTTCATTAACCATAAAGTGCCACTTCTCCCAATCCAAGACAAGATTTGTTTGTTCACATCTCTGCAAAACACGATCAAGATTGCTTAAACAATCATCAAAAGACTTCCCATAAATAGAAAAGTCATCCATGAAAACCTCAACAATCTTTTCACAAAAGTTAGAGAATATAGCAGTCATACATCTTTAAAAGGTAGCAGGTGCATTACATAAACCAAAAGGCATACATCTATAAGCATAGGTTCCAAAGGGACAAGTAAAAGTGGTCTTTTCCTAATCAGGTTGAGAAACCGGTATTTGTGAAAAACCAGAATATCCATCAAGGAAGCAAAAGTGTGTGTGCTTAGATAATCTTTCAAGCATTTGATAAATAAAAGGCAAAGGGTAATGATCTTTTCTATTTGCTTTGTTTAATTTTCTAAAATCAATTACCATTCTATAGCCTATAACAATTCTTTGTGGGAGAAGTTCATTCTTATCATTAGGAACAACAGTTATACCTCCTTTCTTAGGAACACAATGAACATGACTTACCCATCTACTATCAGTTATAGGATAGATTATACCTGCTTCCAGAAGTTTTAATATTTCCATTCTTACCACTTCTTTCATATTCGAATTTAACCGACGTTGGTGATCAACAACGGGTTTAGCATCAGGTTCCATATTAATTTTGTGCTGACATAGAGTGGGACTAATGCCCTTTAAATCATAAAGAGTATATCCAATAGCAGCTCCGTGCTTCCTTAGAACTTTAAATAATCTTTCTTCTTCATGTTCTGGAAGGTTGGCACTAACAGTAACATGATATATCTTCTTTTCATCAAGATAAGCATATTTCAAAGTGTCTGGCAATTGTTTTAATTCAAAAACAGGATCACCTTTGGGTGGAGGAGGACCTCCTAGAGTTTCAATAGGCAAATTATGTTTAAGCAGAGGATGTTGTTCAAAGAAATTTTTATCTATTTCATTTCTTTCATGCATATGTAAATCATTTTCATGGTCTAGCAAATATTGTTCTAAAGGATCAGTAGGTGGTATAGCAATAGAGGAAAGACCAATTAATTCATCCTTACTAGGCAACTCTTTTTCATGAAGCTTTCTACTAAACTTGGAAAAATTAAACTCATGAGACTCATCACCAAAACTAACACCGACAATTTGTTTCTCACAATCTATCTTAGCACTAAAGGTGTTCAAGAAAGGTCTAGCAAAGATAATGGGACAAAAGTCATCTTGTGGGGAACCAAGAACAAGAAAATCAGTAGGGTATTTTATTTTCCCACACAAGACTTCAACATCTTTAACAATCCCAATTGGTGATATGGTATCTCTATTAGCAAGTTTAATAGTAACATCTAGTCTTCTATTTCTGCGGGTGCTATGTCATTCATAATTTCTTGATATAAGGTGTAAGGAATAGCACTCACACTAGCACCTAAGTCACATAAACCATGATCACAGTGATCTCCTATTTTAACTGAGATGACAGGCATGCCAACAACATGTCCATTATCCTTTTTATCAGGTTTGGCAACTCTAGCAGCTTCTTCACAAAACTAAATAACATGCACATCTATATCCTCTTCCAAGAGATCTTTAACCATAGCAATGCTAGGTTCTACTTTAATTTGTTCATCAGTTTTAGGTGTTATGATATAGCTTTTGTTAACCACAGTTGAAACCTTAGCATGTTCCTTTATCCTAACAGGGAAAGGTGGTTTCTCGATATAAGCAGAAGGAACAACTGGATCAACATTATAAAGTATAGTTTCTTCTTTAACTAGTGTTCTTTAATTTCTTTTTTAATAGTTGGGTGATATTTAAACCACTTATCTTTAGGGATTTCAACATGAGTAGCAAATGATTCACAAAAGGAGGCAACTATCTCCGAGTCAAGTCCATATTTAGTGCTAAACTTTTGAAATGCATCGGTATCCTTAAAAGATTTAACACAATCATATTTAATTTTAATACCTGACTCTTTACCTTCGTCGAGTTCCCAATCTTCAGAGTTGCTTTAATTCTTTCCAAAATATCACACCGGAATTCAATAGTCTTCTTCATAAAAGAACCAGCACAAGAAGTATCAAGTATGGTTTGATCATAACGAGAAAGCTGAGCATAAAAAATCTGGATAATAATTTCTCTTGAGAACTCATGATTGGGGCATGAATATAACATTGACTTAAGCCTCCCCCAAGCTAGAGCGATACTTTCTCCTTCACGAGGCCAGAAATAATATATATAACTCCGATCACGATGAACTAGATGAATAGGATAATTTTTTTGGTGGAACTCCAATTTCAAACGATTCCAATTCCATGATCCAATATCATCGCATAGCCTATACCATGCCAAGGCTTTTTCCTTCACAGATAAAGGAAAAACCTTTTTCATCACTTCATCTCCGAGTAAACCTGCAAGCTTAAACAATCCACAAGTTTGTTCCACATAAATCAAGTGCATATCAGGATGTTTGGTTCCATCTCCCGCATAAGGATTAGCTAGCAGTTGTTCTATCATACCCGAAGGAATTTCATATTCAATATTTTCAGTAGGTGCAGTAGGTTGAGGGGTAACTAATTGTGGTTCTGGATGAGGTAAAGATACCCCGAACAAACCCCTCAAAGGATTGTTTTCCATAGTAACAAGTGACAATAAATTTCAGCACACTATATAAATGTTTCCTTACCAATTTCCACTTACCAAAGGCGCTTCACTCCCCGGCAACGGCGCCAGAAATAGCCTTGATGACCCACAAGTATAGGGGATCAATTTTAGCTCTTTTCGATAAGTAAGAGTGTCGAACCCAACGAGGAGTAGAAGGAAATGACAAGTAGTTTTCAGTAAGGTAGTGTCTGCAAGTGCTGAAATTATAAGTAGGGGAGTAGTTTGATAGCAAGATAATTTGTGACAATAAAGTAACAATAGTAGTAAAAAAAGTTCAGCAAGGTAGCCCAATCCTTTTGAGGCAAAGGACAGGCCAAAACGGTCTCTTATGCTAAGCAAAGCGTTCTTGAGGGTACATGGGATTTTCATCTAGTCACTTTTATCATGTTGGTTCGATTTGTGTTTGCTACTTTGATAATTTGATATGTGGGTGGACCAGTGCTTAGGTGTTGTTCTTACTTGAACAAACCTCCTACTTATGATTAACCCTCCAGCAAGCATCCGCAACTACGAGAAAAGTATTAAGAATAAATTCTAACCATAGCATTAAACTTTTGGATCCAATCGGTCCCTTACGGAATAGCGCATAAACTGGGGTCTAAGCTTCTGTCACTCTCGCAACCCATCATCTAATTGCTACTCCACAATGCATTCCCTTAGGCCCAAATATGGTGAAGTGTCATGTAGTCGAGGTTCACATGACACCACTAAGGGAATCAGAACATACATACTATCAAAATATCGAACACATATCAAGTTCACATGATTACTTGCAACATGATTTCTCCCGTGACCTCAAGAACAAAGGTAACTACCCACAAATGATAAACATGCTCATGATCATAGGAGTATTATATAGCATATTGAATCTGAACATATAATCTTCCACCAAATAAACCATATAGAAATCAACTACAAGATGTAATCAACACTACTAGTCACCCACAAGCACCAATCTATAGTTCCGGTAACAAGATTGAACAAGAGATGAACTAGGGTTTGAGATGAGATGGTGATGTTGAAGATGTTGATGGAGATTGCCCTCCCCGAGATGGGAGAGTTGTTTGTGATGATGAGGACGATGATTTCCCCCTCCGGGAGGGAACTTCCTCCGGCGGAATCGCTCCGCCGGAGGGCAAAAGTGCTCTTGTCCAAGTTCCGCCTCGAGGCGGCGGCGCTTCATCCCGAAAGTCCTCCTCTTATTTTTTTTCTGGGTCAAAAGGACCTATATACCAGAAGATGGGCACCGGAGGTGGGCCTGGGTGAGCACAACCAACCAGGGCGCGCCTGGGCTCCCTGGCGCGCCCAGGTGGGTTGTGCCCACCTGGTGGGACCCCTCTGGTAGTTATTTTCTCCAATAATTCTTATATATTCCATAAACAATCCTCGTGAAGTTTCAGCTCATTTGGAGTTGTGCAGAATAGGTAGCCTGACGTAGCTTTTTCAGGTCCAGATTTCCAGCTATCGGAATTCTCCCTCTTGGTGTGTACCCTACATATTATGAGAGAAAAGGCATTAGAATTAATCCAAAAAGCATTATTATGGATAAAAACATTATAAATAACAGTAAGAAAACATGATGCAAAATGGATGTACCAGATTTCTGGATCGATCACCTTCTGAAAGATTGCATTGAGAAATGCACATAGCTTCACAATGGCTAATCAAACGTTTTCCGGTAGAAGCCCCCTCAATGCAACCGCAAGGAGTTGCGTCGTAATCACGTAGAAGTCATGAGACTTTAGGTTCGGGAACTTTTTCTCTACCATATTTATTATTCCCTTTATATTTGACGAGAAGCCAGACGGGACCTTCATACTAAGCAGACATTCAAAGAAGATTTCCTTCTCTTCTTTGGGAAGAGCGTAGCTAGCAGGACCTTCATACTGATTTGGAGGCATGCCATCTTTTTCGTGCACACGTTGCTAGTCCTCCCGTGCCTCCGATGTATCTTTTGTCTTTCCATACACGCCCAAGAAGCCTAGCAGGTTCATGCAAAGGTTCTTCATCATGTGTATCATGTCGATTGAAGAGCGGACCTCTAGGTCTTTCCAGTAGGGTAGGTCCCAAAATATAGATTTCTTCTTCCACATGGGTGCACGTCCCTCAGCGTCATTCGGAACAGATAGTTCGCCGGGACCCTTTCCAAAGATTACATGTAAATCATTGACCATAGCAAGTACGTGATTACCGATACACATGGCGGGCTTCTTCCGGTGATCTGCCTCGCCTTTGAAATGCTTGCCTTTCTTTCGACATTGATGGTTGGTCGGAAGAAATCGACGATGCCCCAGGTACACATTCTTCCTGCATTTGTCCAGGTATATACTTTTGGTGTCATCTAAACAGTGCGTGCATGCGTGGTATTCCTTGTTTGTCTGTCCTGAAAGGTTACTGAGAGCAGGCTAATCATTGATGGTTACAAACAGCAACGCATGCAGGTCAAATTCTTCTTGTTTGTGCTCATCCCACACACATACATTGTCTCCATTCCAAAGCTGTAAATGTTCTTCAACTAATGGCCTTAGGTACACATCAATGTTGTTGCCGGGTTGCTTAGGGCCTTGGGTGAGAACTGGCATCATAATGAACTTCCGCTTCGTGCACAGCCAAGGAGGAAGGTTATAGATACATAGAGTCACGGGCCAGGTGTTGTGATTGCTACTCTGATCCCCAAAAGGATTAATGCCATCCGCGCTTAAACCAAACCATACGTTCCTTGCGTCACCTGCAAACTCCTCCCAGTACTTTCTCTCGATTTTTCTCCACTGCGACCCATCAGCGGGTGCTCTCAACTTCCTGTCTTTCTTACGGTCCTCTCTGTGCCATCGCATGAACTTGGCATGCTCTTTGTTTGTGAACAGACGTTTCAACCGTGGTATTATAGGAGCATACCACATCACCTTGGCAGGAACCATCTTCTCGATAATATGGTCGGTTGGAATTTCCGGTTCACATACCTCCTAGATAAAAAATCGATGTCACGTTGGTCAGCATAATTGTCATAAACAATAAATGAACCAAATAGTTATAAAAGATAATATATACCACATCCGACTCATAGACAGGACGAGGACTGACGGAGGCGGATACCAAAACTATCGCACTATATAATAACAATCAATAATAATAGTAAGAAAATTACACAAGTATCTATCTAAATTATACACTTAAGAACTTTTTTTCTTTTAGAAAGAAGATAAGATCAAGAGGCTCACCACAGTGGTGACGGCGACGAGATCGGTGCGGGCGATCGACGGCGGTGAGGACGGGGACGGGACAGGACGAACCGCCAAACCTAGACAAATCTTGAGGAAAATGAAGCTTGGACAAGGAGCTTCGAGAGGAGAAAGCTTAAGTGTGGCTCGGGCATTTCATCGAACACCTCATGTGCATAGGAGGTGAGCTAGAGCACCACAAAGCTCTCCCCTCGCCGGCCGAAAAACAAAGCAGTATGGAGTGCTCTGCTCGCTGGCGAGGGGGTATATATAGGCATCTCATTGGTCCCGGTTCGTGGCTGGAACTGGGACTAAAAGACCCCTTTGGTCTCGGTTCCGACCACAAACCGGACCAATGGTTGTGGGCCAGGAGAGAGGCCCATTGGTCTCGATTCTTGTCTGGAACCAGGACCAAAGGGTCCAGACGAACCGGGACTAATGCCCCATGAGGCCCGGCCGGCCCTCTGGCTTTACGGTCTCGGTTCGTGACTGAACCGAGACTAATAGGCTGCCCCGGCTTGGACCAAAGCCATGTTTTCCACTAGTGTATTGATAAACTAGTACATATTTAAAACTTACTAATGTACATGCCGATTAAGAGGTTGGTTGTAGATGACATGACAACTTCTTTTAGCCTATCGTTTACTGTATTATTAACCATGCTCTAAGCACCCTTCAGGTGCATCAATGTATAAACTTTTGGGCTATGTGCACTTCGGTGCAGAGGCCTAAGTTTCTGCAGCAACAAAAGCAAAAGCAAAAGCAAAGGTTGGGATCGTCCAAAGCGCAAGCGGATTAATTACCCCTGGACTAATTATATATGGGTAAAGCAAGGCTGCTAGTGCTGTTATACCTTACCCCTGGACTTAATTATATATGGGTAAAGTAAGGTAGCTAGTGCTTTTATACCTTACCCCTGGACTGGGCAAGGAACCAGACCCCTCAGCAGCCTTTGATACATTGCTCCCAAGAGGAATCGTCCAAAGCCCAAGCGAATTATCCAACTAATTATATATGGGTAAGAGCATCACAGTCGGACTCCTCAAATTGACCGGGCGGACGCGGGAACCACCGACCAGATAGGAGAGAGAAGCAAAAGTTGACTCAACCGGACCCCTCAAAGCCTCCTTAAATGTCCGGCTGTCCGGCAGCCCTCATATTCATCTCATATATGGGATGAGCATGAGGAGTGCCCAGGCGTGCCTGGTCAGTGATCCTGCGTTTGTCACATAGGATTGGGCCCCTCATAGAGTATCTGTTTTCTTTCTTTATTATTTTTTTCTTTCTCTCTCTCCTTCTCCACCAATCACGTGCATGTGACTGGACATATAAGAAAAAAGTGAGAAACATGGCTACATGAATGAAAAAATAGGGAGTCAAAGCGGACATGCTCGGACGCTGACCAGGCGCGTCCACATGCATTTGAAAAATGAAACTCCATGGGCACTAGCACCCACGGTTTATTGATATAGAAGAAGCATCCCTCATGAGAATTCCAGAAATTCGTCCCCGACGTGGATCGAACTCTGGTCGTTGGGTTTACAATCATGCGCCCCCAACCACTGGGCTATGCCCACGTCCTCACGTCCACAGGCATTTGAGGGGCCAAATTTGTTGCTGTAGATGCCCTAAAGCTAGTGCTTTTTTCCCTTCAAAGAGAAGCAATGGAGAGGCTTATGGACTGGGCAAGGGACCAGATCCGTCAGCAGCTTACAAAGTTGCTTATATATCAACCAAAGCATCCAAATTAAGTGTTCCTCCTATATTTTTCTGATTGCTACGTGGGAGTAAGCCTCGCTCGTCTCTTCTTCCGTTAATTTAAGGTGAATCTCGCTTACAAGTTTAACATCTACCTCCACTGCAAATCCTTTGTCGTCTATCAAAAATATGCTTAAATCATACTAGAAAAAGTGCCCACGCGTTGCAACGGGAGAATACAGTAAGTGTAGCACAACGTGAGCAAATGCTAGAGTCCAATTAAAATGTATAATTGTGTTCCATTTTCACTTGGTCACGTAATATTGAAAGAAAACTCGTCCGCTTAGGAAAATAAGTCAGAAGTGTGTGATTTTGTGGATATGCTTGAACAAAATATCACATGGGTTTACACTAATAGAATATTCCAAGTAAGTTGAGAGATGTACTAACAAAATATCAAACCTGAAGTTTCTTAACCAACATGCATACAGACTACTGAATATTGAAGAACAGTTGTACCTGAAGTTGATGGGCAGCAATTTCTGGCTCCAATTTAACCATCCAAGCTACTATATGAAAGATCATGAGTTTGTCAAGTAGAAAATCTTTTCTGATTTAACATTATTCCCTGATTGCTATGGTTGTTGGAGGTTGCCTCTACCATCAACCAATCCAAAGAGATGTGAGGCTGGATTTTATGGTAACACGGTTGGTCAAGCAACTGGGGTGTAGGTGTGTAGTACCATCTCCGGTTCTATAATTTCGCAAACGATAAAGATAATCTGAAAGGCAAGACTCTATCTGCGGCTTTTATGTTGGACGCAAAGTTTGAAGGTGCTAACTTGATAGAAGTTGTCATTTTTCAAGGCCTATGCTGTTGGTGCATGTTTCAAAGGTAACAGAAACATAACTACACATGTTAATTGGTTTTATACCACACTGCTTTGTTCATTGTTTTCATTGCTTCCAAATACTGACCCTTTCATATGTACCCTTACATTGATCATAGACAGACATAAAATGCTTGTTTATTCACCACAGTGTATTGTTGTGATTTCTCCCAAATACAAACCCTTTGAGATATAACTTTGCTTCATAGACACTTCTCTTCGAAATACTTTCAGGCACGAGCTTCACGAACGCTGCAAATTTTGGAAAAGCCGAAAGCCCTCAATTCTTTTTGAAAAGCTGATGCCAAAGCTGCAATCTTTAAGAATGCCATCTTGTCAGGACCAACCTTCGACGATGCTAATATGAAGGACGTTGATTTCGAGGGCACACTCACTGGCTACATTGACCTTCAGAAGCTATGCAAAAACAACAAAATCAATGGAGGCACAAGATTTGAGCTGGGATGCAGGTCATTAAATCATAGACATGTTTATGGCAGCATCGGCATCCTCCAACACGATTAGTAAGCAAGTCTGTTATAGAGCACAAGCAGGTTGACAACAACTGCCCTTTTACTCCCCTTGAAAATATGTGTGTACAACCCTCTGCATATCATAAATATTCAGCAATACATACACAGCTGCAGTTGATCTGTACAAACACAATTTACACGGAAGGAAGTTTCCCATGATTTTCTTTGTAGATGTATGGTTCACAATTCAGCAACAGCATGCCATCACTTATATATGATGCATGAGTTGGATGGCATGCATTAACTCAGTACCAATGTACACACAGGAAGTGATCAGACCCTATAGTACTATGTGCGTTTGCTTGACTACATTATTTACCTCCGCCTGGGTTGGTTTGTCCTGCCATTATGAAAAGGAAGTTTAGGTTATTGTAGGAAAAATATCTAACATGTGGCATACACCAACTTGTAATGTAGAAACTGAATATTTTTTGGAATTGATCAAGTTCTTTAGCATGCCATGCTATAGGTATAGAGGGAGAGCAGGTGTAGAGAGAGAATTTTGAGCAATGCAGACCTTGCAGCAGTGCAGTACGGGGTGGGCGAGGAGGCCAGCCTCCACGCGTCGGAATGAAGCAAGGTACAGTCCCTATTGATATCGGTGTGTGACGTAACTGGTGAGGAGGATAGAGGTACTGATGCTAGCCGCCATGACGGTGCAGATGAGCAGATGAACCCGGGTAGGGGAGGCCGGGAGATGGTGGTGGAGGAGCTCGTGGTTGTCTGCCCCAGTGGCACCTCAAGGCAGAGCTCGCTCCCTCGTGCCGCTGCTGCGTCAGTCGCTTGCTTGCTCCGAGAAAAAGGAGCACAGGGCGCAGGGTCGGCTCCAGGACAGACGGATCCAACCCTGGGGAGCTCGTGGTAGCCGGATCCCAATGGCGGCACTTGCTCCGAGAGAAACCAACGGTGGCTGCAAGATTGGTTCCGGTACCTACGGATCTGACGCTGGGAGCCCGTGGTGGCCGGATCCCGACGGCGGCGAGCCTCCCTTGCACATGTCCAGGCTCTGTCAAGCAGCACGTTCGGAGTCTCGGGAAGGCCCTTGCCGCCGGCATCAATGTTTTGCTTCTCTCGTCCGCATCCACGGGATCCAAACCCCACTCCGCTCCTCTCCCCCAAGCCACCGAAGACGATATTTATGAGAGGGGTTAGGGAAGGCGGAGAGGATGCAGAGTTCGACTCTGACTAAGAGTTCTCTTGAGGGATGACGCACGTATATATACAAAAATTCAGTAACAGGATTGCTTCGTTCCAGTTTTCTTTGTCTCTTGATCGCAGGAAAGCAGATCTATCAACAATTGTATTTCCAGGACAGAATGCCCTACTAAAGTTATAACCATTGTTCTTTGATCTATTTGAATTGATAGTTCATCAAGCTAAATTCAGGACCTTGATTAAGAAACACAGATACCATACTGAGTGTTCTATCTTGTTCAAAAATTTTCTCATCTCCACCTTAGAAAAATTCGATTATAGTTTATTAAACAATACTTTTTTTTTGAACGGTCACCGGGGGGGAGAGCTTCCCCACCTGAATATATTACCACTCAAAATGAGGGAACGAGAAACACCATAGTAGTTCAATTACAACATGTTTATCAGGGCACAACTGAAGAGAGGAAGTAAAGCCACTGTCTAGCGGAGATATTGTCTTCTTTCTTTTTGAACCGAAAAACCCATAGAGAGAAATCAGCAACAATGTTTCGAATCATGGTTCTGTGAGAGTGATCCTCGTTTCTGAAGACCAGCGCGTTTCTGGAGTCCCACAGCTTCCAAGAGATAGTCAGAGCCACCGTTGGCCAGATATTGGGATCGAGGCCATGAAGCTCTGGGTGTTGTAGCAGCGCAGCAAGGGAGGTCGGGGCTGGCAGTCCCAAGGAGGACCAGACCTGAGCAGCGTAAGAACAGTTGGAGATGAGGTGGATCGCGTCTTCATGAGGGTCTTGACAGCGCGGACATGCAGCAGATTGTGCAATGTGTTTGTGAAACATGCTAGCCTTCGTGTTTAGGCGGTCCCAGAAGAGGAGCCAGGCGAAGATCTTGACTTTGATCGGGATTTTGGAGGCCCAGACAAAGTCATGGTAGGGGTCTGTGTCCTCATCAGCAAGAATGGAGGACTAGGCGTTCTTGGCAGAGAACGGTAGGCCGTGGGTGAGCGACCTTTCGTCAGGTTGGTCCGCCTGCTGGAAATCCTGCAACAACAACAGCACACAATCCAACTCGCGAGCAGCAACATTAGACAGACGGTTCCGTAGGTTCGCCAACAAGCTGTTTTGCCAAATAGTAGCCACTAAAACCTCATCATCAATGGAGTGTGAGAAGAGGTTTGGGAAAACTTTTTGTAGTGGAGCTTGTAGTAACCATTTATCAAGCCAAAAGAAGGTGGAAAGACCATTGTATGTGAGCACAAAGGAGTGCTCAATTAGCAGTGGCAAGTTGTTGTTGATGATCTTCCAGAGAAAGGAGGGTTTTGAGGTTTTTGTGGCAATGCCGAGAGGGTATTGGTGGTGGTACCATTGGGTCCAGGGGATGTTTGGGTGTTGAAGAATTTTGGAGGAGAATTTCATAAGCAAGCAGCGGTTTTGAACTTCCAGATTTTTAATGCCTAGACCACCAGTAACTTTAGGTTTGCAAACGTTTTTCCACGCGACCAAGCAGCTCGCGCCAGTGCAGGTTGTCTCATTAGACCAGAAGAAAGCCCTCCGGATGGCGTCCAGTTTGGCTATGATCGATTTTGGTAAGCGAAAGACGGACATAAAATAAACTGTTAAGGAGTCAAGAACCGCAGTTAGCAGGGTGAGACGTGCCCCTCGAGAGAGCAGGCGTGCCACCCAACCGAAGAGAAATTTTCGAAAGTTGTCTATGATCGGGTCGAAAGCTGTGAGGGGCAGTTTGGTGGGGGAGAGTGGTAGACCTAGATACACTAGCGGGAAGGAGGATAAGGAACAACCAATCGCAGCGGCAATGCTGTTTTGCATGGGGGAGTCGGTGGCGATGGTGAGAAGAGCCGTTTTTTGGAAGTTGATGACTAGCCCCGTAGCAAGAGCGAAGTCATGAAGGGTGTTTTTGAGGATGATGGTGGCGGCATCGCTGGCCGCAGCAATTATCAGAGTATCGTCAGCGTACTGAAGTGTTACGGGAGGTTCGTTAGGCCTTAAAGGGTGACAGAGAATGTTGGCTTGAAACGCTTTTGCGATTAGACGTTGCAGGACATCAGCAACGATGATGAATAAGTAGGGCGAGAAGGGGTCACCTTGGCGTAGGCCACATTTGCATTGAATCCAGGAACCTGGAACGCCATTTAAAAGAACAGCTGTTTTCCCGGTGAGAAGGATATTTTGTATCCAAGAGCAGAAGTCCGAGGGAAAGCCACGTACTTGTAAGATTTGTATGAGGGAGGACCAGCATATGGAGTCAAAAGCTTTCCTGAAATCAAGCTTGAAGATCATGGTCGGGGCTCTGCGGTTGTGACATGCACTGAGGATGTCCGCAGCGTATATAAAATTTTCAGCAATGTTGCGCCCATGAAGGAAGCCAGTCTGGTCGTAGTGGATGAGCAGTGGGATGATGGGTTTTACTCTATTGGTGAGGACTTTGGCAACTGCTTTTGGCGTGCAGTTTTGAAGGGATATGGGTCTGAATGCGTCTGGGGTTGTTGGGGCTTGAGATTTTGGAAGGAGAACCATGTAGGCCCGGTTGGATCGTTCTAAAGAAGCGGTTTGATCATGGAAGGCAGAGAAGAATGCTAGGATGGGTTGTTTGATATCATTCCAGTATTTTCTGAAGAAGATTGGTCCAAAGCCATCTGGTCCGGGACTAGCATTGGTGTTCATAGAGAGGAAAGCTTGGTATATTTCATCATGAGAGAAAGGTTGTGCGAGATCACTAAGCTGGGAGAGTGGTGAGGGGTACAACTGTTGCAAGCTGAAGTTCCATGTTGTATTTTTTGAAGACCCGATGAGCCGACACTTCTGAAGTTTTTTTGCACGAACAAAAAGCTGACATCTTAATAAACAATACTTTTCAGTTTTGTATTGTAAGAAAGAAAGCCAATACACTTCAACGACAGAGGAAGGTAGAAAATATTTTGCAAAAACAGAGTGTCTGATTGTGCTTCGTCCCTGGTTTAACTCTTGAATGTAAAGAAGTGAAACAACTTGCCCGGTGAAGCTATTTCACATTTAACACTGACCCAGACCCTTTAAGCTACGTGAAGTAACCATGATGTATATCTTGCCTTCAGCATGATCAAATTATATCAACTGAAAAAACTACACACACCAATTGCCAAAGCCAAACTTACCATTATTTCAGTCAGAAATGCAGAACATATACATATCAGATTACCGAATGAATTACTATCCCTGATGGTAGACAAAGGAAACTGCTCACAGAACAATTCGTACTATGATAGTATGGGCATATACTAAAGCATTTTGAGAAGCATAGAACTAAGCAAAGAGACCATGAATCTATTTTGATACCCTTCTTCTAAAGCTATCATTTCAGGTCTCAAAATTTTGATGTGTGATCTGGTGTCCGAAGTAGATTTGAATGCTAGCATACCTGAAAACCAACATTTTTTCTATTTGGACCTTCTTTAAGTAGGTAAGTATTTTTCGGATAACAACTTCGCTTTACCTCAAAACTGATCAGCCGATGTGCCAAAGAATAGAACTATAGAATTCAGTAAAGTATGTGCTTATGTAATCCCAGATCCTTGTGATTCAAACAGTAAACTTCCAATGATGGGACTGCCTCTCACGTCCTTTAGCAGCGGAACTCCATCGATTAAATCCTGCTGATGTAAAAAGAGAAAGTGATTACTACAGGGTAGTTATAGATTAGCCACCAAGAAAAAAAAGGCAAATACAAAAGGAAAAATAAAGCTGGAATATTTATCCATTGCTTAGTGTAAAGAGAAAGCACATGCAACCATGCATTTTTTATCAATTATAATTGTTTCTACTGGTTTCCCTTCTCCAAATAACCTGGCAAATTGTACTAACAGACTAAACATATACAAATTACTGATAGCTCAGTTCATGCCTAACAGAGACCCATCGCCGAACCGACGCACCTTGAGACAGATCTTCTTCCTTTGTTTCTTGACTGATATGCTGCATAAAAGTTCTGTTTACCATCCATAGTAATTAGATTTCGATCAAAGTAACCAGGCAATTAAGCATATACTATTTCTACAGTGACTCGTAACATTATATACCTGTAGAGCTTCTTCATATACAACTCCCTCATTGCAACCAAGAGATCTATTTTCCACATTTGGATGGCTTTGCATGCCAAAGCCATTAAAAACTTCAGCATCATTAACTGGATTAAAGGACAGCATTGAGCCATTGACGGAGGAACCTATATGTATGCGGTGCCAAAGCCATTGAAAACTTCAGCATCATTAACTGGATTAAAGGACGGCATTGACGGAGGAAACAACCCATATGTATACAGGTGTCCATATCTGTAGCCATCATCTGACAATTTGAACAGGGGAAAAGGTTAAAAAGCAAGGCAACAAACCTCTTTAGAGACGGCTAATATTTATTTCTTAACTGAGGTGCTAAAACCACACAAAAACTTATAAATACTAATTCTAAAGAGTGAACAATATGAGATCAGTCTCCCTCGAATTAGTACATACTACACAATGCGTCGACAGTATATGGCAAACAAAGACATGTGCATAATCTAGAAGACAACCATGCTAGCATATTCATGAGGCAGCGAAGACAACATATGAAACCTGAACCTGCATCATTGTACTGTTTAGTCTTTCCTTTCCTTTTTATACCATGTCTTTTGTTCCACATGTTCCTCTGAATTTTCACTTGAACAACTTTCTGCTGAACTAAAAGACAATACCACCAATGTCAATTACCAAGATGACAATAAGAAAAAATTTGTTAGCAACCTGTGAGAGGTTAGCCAACATATTCTGTAGCTGATGGTCCATCTTCGCATGTAAAAATTCAGAATAGAGGTGTGTCTTTGTCAGCGGCTCGTCTAACCTGCAGAATCGTGCATCATTCTATCATTCCCTTGCTTATAGAAGCACTACTCACTGGACCACTCAGCAATCACACAATTAAACTGCCCATGTAAGATTTTCCACACAATTTAATTAGCAAGATGAGTGTCCTCAACTGAAAGTGCATATATTGGTTCAAAAGGAAAGTGTGATAACTGAATTAATCAAGTAGATATTGAGGTTAATGTACGTATGTATTCTTACCTGAGCCTCTTGTAGGATTTGGGGAAGCTTCTTGGTGACCACTCGTTAAAGTCCTCATGCAATGACGGTGGCTGGGTGGAGAGGATCTGGAAGATCTTGGCTGGCATGGGGCAGCTGCTCTACTCCTCGATGAGGCGCTGTATGGCAGCAGTAAGCCACATCATCGCCACAGGGGAGCGCAGCAGGCGCGATGCCTTAAACCTCGCAGGGCAGCGCGCACGAGCGGGCGTAGGGTGGGGGTGTCTGTGCGCGCGAGACGCCTCGCCACCGCCGCCGTTCCCATGCGTCTCCTGGACTTGGGACGGGAGGAGGGCTGCCGGCGAGGTCGAGGCTTGAGGGAGAGGAAGGCGTCCAAGGGATGGATACCTCTTCTCCCGGCGTGGATTTCGGCCGCGGCGACCACCCGTGCGTGGGGGACAGGAAGGGGATCGTGGCGTGATGTATGATTTGAGGGAGAGACTACTAGCTAGTAGAGTATTTTGTGCGTCTACAAACATAGAATTGTACAGCATATTTGGGTGAAGCATTAGTTGTAGGAAAATTACTAGCCAAGCACATCAGTCAGCACAAGTGACTCGCGTGATTAGCTCTATGGATTGTTGCTATGGAATATATGTGGTAGATATAGGAAAACTTTTAAATCATGGCTACATCTAAACGGTGTAGATATAGAAAAAACTTACAAACCAGGAACTATGTAAACCAACAATTAATTAAATGGCACCATATTTCTCAAATAGTTAATTAGTTATAAATAGATTCCCTAGAGGCCATCATGGTAGAAAATTGTATATGTGTGTACATTCCATTAGTATATCACATGTATTCAGGCAATTTTACTACTAGTCTAATTGACTGTCCTGTTGGCTGTAATATTATCTCTCTGGTTGCTTGTGTACTTCTTTTGAAGGAAATATATGTATGTATTTTTACTATTTTGTTTATAATATGATGATTCTCGTGTGCATTCAGTGGTCACTGATGGCTGAAGTGGTGCGCCTATGGACCGGTTGGGGGCTCCAAATCCTAGTGCTTGTTAGCTTCATGCTGCAAGTGTCCCTGCTTATTTTCGCTAGGATGCGACGGCAAAACATCTCCATCATCCCAAGGACCCTCCTCTGGCTAGCATACCTGCTGGCAGACTACATAGCGGTATACATATGCAGACTATGTACAGTCGAACAGAGAAACAAGATATGTGCCATGTATAGAGAAGAATGTGCAAACCTATGTTTTTCCTAGGGACTAGATGTAAATGTTGTGGTTTTTTTTTTAAAAGCTGCGGATGCAAATTTGCTTTTTTCTAAATGCATTGTCTTTTTTATGAACATACACATGCAGCACCTAAAATCATTTTTCCGAGACAGATTTGCCTTTTGTTCCTATAATTCGTGCTCGTATCTGGGCCTGGGCTCGCAAGCCGCGAGGGCGGGGAAATTTCCTGCTGCAAGCGCCTACATACAGCCTTAAATAGCATCTTGCCAAAAAAAGAGAATACAATAATGGTATTCTTACCTAAAACGGCAAGGCCGTACCGTAAGACTATAATACGGCCGGCCGTAAGTTAGCCAAGTCTCTAATGCCCTTGTTTTCTGTTTCACTCTTTATTCCATTCACAAAAACTTCTTCAAGTTACTTATGCATTTCACTAGTGGCGTATTGACAATCTTAAACTGCATCCTGGTATATGAAACAGTTAATTGAAATGCTTTACAATCTGTTTGTATTTGTAGCATATGGAATTTAATGGTGGTACATCCAAAGGCTCGTGTATCTTATGTATCGAAAGACTTGTGTATCATATGCAATTTAATCATGGTATATGCAAAAGCTTAATACCTGGTACATTCAAAAGCTTAATACCCTGGCAATTGGCTCCTGCATATTTAGTATGCGTCCACTCCTTTACACAAAACTGCCATCATGGAAGTTTTATGTCGCTTTCATACCCAATATTTGCACTTCGCTTCTTACCGAACCGTATGCATGTATGTTTTAATGCCTGAGTTTTAGTAATATCGCTCTCTAAACAGGTGATGGAAAGCAAGCGGCTTATAAAGTGCTGGAATTTAGTTTATTTTGGGCAGCCCAATAACTATTTTAGAAATTCCTAATAAATCCTAGAGGCCCACTTAGCCCATTTGTGCAAGGCAAGGGATACTATTAAAGTTTAGTCCCACATTGCTAGTTGAGTGGGAGTTGGACCTCCTTATAAGGGAGGTTCTTTCCCCACTTGTACGAGCATGGGAACAAGAGGGATATCCACGCGCGCTCCTCCGCCGCCCGCCTCGCCACGCCACGCCTCGCCACGATGCGCCACGGGTTGCGGGAACGAGCCGATATCTAAATTTTTTCCACGCACTACGGGTATACGAAAGGTCACACGGGAGCTGAAAAGATTTTTGCAAAAGTGGAGTTCGAATGCGAACGGTGCAGCCCTTCGGCTGCTGGCTGTTCGCTTCGCCTCCGTCTCTTCGTTTCGCCTCCCGTCGCTGCCCTCTCGCCTCCTACTCTTGCGCCTATAAAAGGGAGGTCGCTCCTCCCAGAGAGACGCACCAGAACTTCTCCTTCCTCTCGCCACCAGTTCCATTCCCTGAGCTACCGCTGTCTTCCTCATCCCGGCTTGCGGCGTGCACCGCGAGTCGGGACAGTAGGCCTCCGAAACCGCACCTCTTTGAGTCCTGTACGGGAGAAGGGTGATAAGGTTTTTGGGGAGCGCTCCGCGCGACTACTGACTTCTTCATCACGGACTCCGACGACTACTTCCCCGATGACGACTTCTTCCCCGACGTCGACAACCTCATCGACGACATGGCTGGAGAGGACGTCGACCCCAAGTCCAGTGTTGCTGCTGTCCCGTACGTGTTTATGCTTTTTCTGTTAGACGTCCTGCCACAGTTCTTTGCTCTAGTTTCTGCCCTACATGTGTTAGGTTCTACTTCATATATGCAACTTGCTATACTGTCTGCTCTAGATGTGTTTAGTTACATTTCATATGTGAAGTTGCTGTTTACCTTCTCTTTGTCAAATCGCATGACTTGCTTTATCACTGTTATATTAGTCATGCTTTATCTAGTATTTCTGTTAATAAAATCATTTGGTAAATTGCTCATATTTCCAACAATCCAAAAAGCTTATTATAGGCAATTTACCCCAAGTGGTTTTGCTGCTTCCATGAGACCTCCTATGTTTGAGGGTGTCCACTATAAGAGGTGGCGCGTGAGAGCAGTCTTATGGTTTCAAACCATGAGTTGCTATGACGCCACTCTCGGCAAACCGGAAGGAGAGCTTGATGCTCAACAAGCACAAGCTTTTCAGAAAATGGATACTCTGTTTAAAGCTGCTCTCTTGAGTGTTCTTGGTGAGAACATAGTTGATGCTTATGCGTCAATTGTTAATGGAAAAGATATGTGGGATGCACTCGAGGCCAAGTTTGGGGTCTCGGATGCTGGCACTGAGCTGTACATCATGGAGCAATTCTATGATTACAGGATGACTGAAGAGCGCTCCGTGGTTGAGCAAGCTCATGAGATACAGTCATTTGCTAGAGAACTTGATCACTTCAGTTGTACGCTGCCGGACAAGTTTGTTGCCGGAGGTATCATCACTAAGCTTCCTCCTTCATGGAGGAACTTTGCTACCTTGCTGAAGCATAAGAGGCAGGAGTTTTCCGTCCCGGATCTCATTGGCACTCTTGATGTGGAAGAAAAGGCGAGAGCAAAGGACACACGTGCTCGAGGTATTGAGGGAGGATCTAGTGCCAATGTGGTACAGAAGCAGAACTTCCAGCCCCACAAGTTCAAGAACAAGGGCAAGTTTGATGGTAAAGCAAAGTTTGATGGGAAGAACAAGCCTGTGCAACACACGAACTTCAAGAAGAAGAATGGCAAGAAGAAAGGTGCTTGTCATGTGTGTGGGGGATCCTGATCATTGGGCTCCTAGTTGCCCTAATCGCTATGACAAGCGTCATCCTGGGAAAGGCGGCAAGACCGCTAATGTTGTCATTGAAGACACTGACATGAAGGATGTTGGGTATGGTATATTTCCCACTATTCTTTCAGTATGTCATTCTCCTGAATGGTTGATTGACACGGGTGCTAATGTGCATGTATGCGGTGATATTTCCATGTTTTCGTCTTATCAGACCGCAGGGACTTCAACCATGCTGATGGGCAACGGTTCAAGTGCTTCTGTTCATGGTGTTGGCACGGTCGATCTGAAGTTTACTTTAGGGAAGATCGTGCGGCTGAAGAACGTGCATTATGTCCCCTCCGTCAATAAAAATCTTGTTAGCGGATCTCTTCTGTGTAGAGATGGCTACAAGCTTGTCTTTGAGTCGAATAAATTTGTAATATCCAAGTATGGAACCTTTGTTGGTAAAGGCTATGAGTCAGGAGGCCTGTTTCGTTTATCCTTATCAAACGTTTGCAATAAAGTTGTTAATCATATTTGCAACAATAGTGAATCCAATGTGTGGCATTCACGACTTTGTCATGTTAACTTTGGTTGCATGTCGCGACTAGCGAAGTTGAACTTAATCCCTAGTTTCACCACTGTCAAGGGATCTAAGTGTCAAGTGTGTGTGCAAGCTAAGCAACCTCGTAAGTCTCACACGACTGCGGAAACGAGAAATCTTGCACCACTAGAGCTCATACACTCACATCTATGTGAAATGAATGGTGTTTTGACAAAAGGTGGAAAGAAATATTTCATGACGTTAATTGATGACTCCACTAGATACTGCCGTGTGTATCTTCTGAAATCTAAGGATGAGGCTTTGAACTTTTTCAAGATCTATAAAGCTGAAGTGGAAAACCAACTTGATCGAAAAATCAAGAGGCTTAGGTCCGACCGTGGTGGAGAGTATTTTTCCAATGAATTTGATGCTTTTTGTGCGCAACACGGTATAATCCATGAGAGGACGCCTCCCTATTCACCTCAGTCAAATGGGGTGGCCGAAAGAAAGAACCGTACTCTAACTGATTTGGTTAACGCCATGTTAGACACATCGGGTCTCTCCAAGGCATGGTGGGGGGAGGCGATATTGACAGCATGTCATGTCCTGAACCGAGTCCCCACAAAGAACAAAGAGATAACTCCATTCGAGGAATGGGAGAAGAAACGGTTAAAACTCTCTTATCTGCGAACATGGGGTTGTTTGGCGAAAGTCAATGTTCCAATTCCAAAGAAGCGGAAGCTTGGACCAAAGACTGTGGATTGTGTTTTCCTGGGATATGCTTTTCATAGCATTGGCTATAGATTCTTGGTTGTAAAATCTGAGGTACCTGACATGCATGTCGGTACGATCATGGAGTCGAATGATGCGACTTTTTTTGAAGATATCTTTCCCATGAAGGATATGGCTACCTCATCTAATCAGGAGATGCCTAGTTCATCGAATCAGGAACCAGTTACAATTACCGAACCTGCCATTTCGATGGAACACTTTGAAAGTCCTGTGGAAGAGAACAATGAAGTTCCTACTAGGAGCAAGAGACAGAGGACTGCAAAGTCTTTTGGTGATGATTTTCTTGTGTATCTTACAGATGACACTCCCAGTTCTATTTCAGAGGCCTATGCATCTGAAGATGCTGACTACTGGAAGGAAGCGATTCGTAGTGAGATGGATTCCATCTTGGCGAATGAAACCTGGGAGATAACTGATCGTCCTTATGGGTGCAAACCTATAGGATGCAAATGGGTATTCAAGAAGAATCTTAGGCCTGATGGTACTATTGAAAAGTACAAGGTTCGGCTCGTGGCCAAGGGTTATACCCAAAAGGAAGGTGAAGACTTCTTTGATACTTACTCACCTGTGGCTCGACTGACCACTATTCGAGTTCTACTTTCACTAGCTAGGGATAGAACTTAACAGAAGCATCGTCATGAAGTTAGGGATAGAACTGCTGAGCACAAATATTTGCTAATGTGATTTTTAATGGAACATGCCAAACGATAATACCTAGAAGTATTTGTATGCTCAGCTTCTTCTTCCAACACCAGGATATCCATGCCCATTACGCCACCTCCTTTGTGTCTTCCAGTTGAAAATCTGCCCAATAAATTAGCAAACAAACAACATATGCATAGCAGGAGAAGGAAGACGGCTGGAGTGGGGCGCCGCCTTCTTACCGCTGACGGCCAGATCTGCTCCCGGTGGCGCTTCTCCATGGGCTCGCTGTCTCCCTCTCCGTCCCCTCTTCATCTCGCGCTCCCCTCCCCTTCTCTGCCTGAGAACAACGCTGCGGACGGCCATCACTGTGGCCGACCCACTCCAGCCGCCGCTCAACCCAACGACAGAACCGCTCCGCCTCCTCCTCGGCGCCATCGACCGGGACGCCAAACGGGGACGGGGACAGATCCAGTGCCGTGATAGAGAAGACCAGGAGGCGGAGGCGCGTCGCCGGCGCGGGCAGGCTAGCTCTCTTGCAGTCGTGCGGTGAATTTGGAGGGCGGCGGCGGCGGCGGAGCAGCAGGGAGGGGATGAGGGGCTGCGGGAGATGAAACGAGAGAGGTCGCATGCGGGTTTTCTTTTGAAAGCGACCTGCCTATGTCTAAACACACAGCCTCGTCCAATTGCTGGCTCGATTCTTTTTTCTTCGCATCATGCCAATCGCTAGGAGATGACGTGGCTAGCGCGAGCGGGCGCTCCCTTTCACCAGCGACAGTAATTTCTTTTACGTGTCATAGACGAGGAGGCGCCATTGATGCCACCGTTAAAGGGTTTAATGTTCCATTTGGTGATGTGCTACTGGACGTTTTTAGGGATTATCTTAATATGTGCTGTGAACATGCATGATTTTTTTCAACACGATATAATGAGGAAATTAAGGAAGAAAACGGTCAGTAGTACATCACCAAATGGAACATATATATTCATTCGTCTCACGACTTGGTCGATCCAGCTGGTTACGCAACACATCCAAGAGGCAATCCTACAAAGATAGCCAGTCTCTTCTTCTGAGTTTATTATGGAGATTAATAAGAGGAATTTGAAAACACACGCCGCTTCACCGGAACAAACTCTCGTGACACTGCATTGCTCAAATGCTTGGCACCCGCAGAAGCCCAAACAACGCTTCCTCCTTAATAGTGTTAACTACCACCGGCACAACTTATTTCTAAAGACACACCCGTTTCTTTCTTTCCAGATCTTCCATCCAACAAGATGGGTTAAGGAGGAGAGAGCCTTCCTTTGTTGCGCATGGTTGATGACCCTTTTTTCCCACCAAGTCTTGACCGTGTGGAAACTATGCCAATACGCCCCGCCGACATGAAGATTCAGCCAGGAGAACACCTCCTTCCAAATTCGGCTTGTGAACCGACACTTGAAAAGAAGGTGAGCCGCTGATTCTTGCACTTGTTTGCAAAGAGGGCACCCACTTATCATTGCAGAGAAGCCCACCAATGATTATAAAGATACTAGACGTGTCCACATTGAGGATACTCATGATAATTTATTAGTGACATGTTTCACTAGCTAAACTACAACGAGTCTATTGTTTTGAGATGTTCAATATCCAACCATAACGTGGGCAATAGGGTCCATAACACAACCCATAATTTCGTTATTGATGAAACAACATCTTTATAACCCCAATTTTTTTTCATACTAAACAGAAGATGTAAACCTTTAAAGAGAAGGCTGGAATTACAGACCTTGTCGCCGTCAAAGGACGAGTTGCGGAATGTGCATCTCGTTCCCCATATGATGACCACGATGACTCATTCATCAGGAGGATTGAGGAGGGTTAGATGGGACATGGGCAAGAGAGGAGGCCAATGGATCTTGTTCCCATCATCGCAGAGGATGCAAAGGCTGGAGGCGGCATACATGGGGGAAACCGGCGACCCAGTTGTTGACGGAAAGGCCATGCCCTTTCTGTCGATTTGAAGTGGCATTCAAGCCTAAGCGCCCATAAAGTTAGATCACTTACAATGTTGCACAACGTTTCAGCTGTGGTTACATCTAGCTCATGGAAGACCTTTTTTGTTGCGATCATCCCAAATCTTGCACCGGATTAGATTGTGTGTGTGTGTGTTGGTGTGTGGTCGGGGCACATCATCAAGTTTGTAGGTGTAGCGACTGCAGTTGCCAGTAACGTGGCTTTGGATTGATGCACATACTTGTTTTGTTGGGTTCTGTTGAATAGTTTAATAAAACTGGATGTATGTATCGCTTGATGCAAAGGCCAGGGGTTATCATCCCTTTCGGAAAATAAAAATCCCAAATCTTCCAGAGAACAATGAGAGGATGAAAATGTTGATGGATTCCAGCTTAGTGTGGTTGTTAAAAACATGTTTGAGAAGAATCATAACTATGTTTTAGCCTATGATCTCGTGTTTGAGAAGAATTGGGTGTGCATTTCCAAGTATGCGTGCAACTTGTGAACTAGTAGACCTTGGCTTAGTGGCACTCTTGATAAATTCAAAAAACATCTTCATGAAGTAACTCAATATAATTTCGAAGCAAAGTCTAGTAGATTTTCCAGCCTTATTACTCTTGTGGATGACAAAGTAATTGTGCGCCACAAGTTGTGAATTTTGACTAAAGCGTTGGATGACAAATACCTTGGACTCCGAGCGCTAGTAGGCACATATAGGAGTGACAATATCTTATACTTCCTCTGTCCCATAATATAAGAGCGTACGGAGGGAGTAGATCATATTAACCAATCGGTGAATGGATGGAAAGAGAAACTATTGTCCATAGGAGGTAAATAAACTTTGCTCAGTTGCTCAAGCCATTCTGGTGTTTGTGGTGTCAATGTCCACACTCGTTTCATTTTGCCTTGTAATAGAAAATTGTATTTCGGTAATTCCGAGCAGAAGAAAAAACACTTTTTTGGTTTGAGACAAAGAAATTCCCTGCTTTGCAGTGCAGTTGGAATCGCCAGCGACCCACTGGACGACATGCAATGCAAGCCGCATGGCGCTGGACCGTCCGTGGCCACCACCGGCGCACCGCGACGCCCTAGCCTCGCCTCGCCTCCCTAACAATAACAATGGCAATGGCCGGCGTGCCCTGCATGCATATAAACTCACGCCACATATGGTGGCAAAGCACGTACTTTTTTTATAGAAAAGGAGGATGACCCTCGGCCTCTGCATCTGGACGATGCATACGGCCACTTTATTAATTATCCTCACAAGACTTTACAAAGTCATATAACAGTAAGACTAAAACCGCCGTCTAAGCAACAAACTGTCGCTACACCTATCCAGTTGATGAAGGGACACAAATAGCCTAGGTTTAATACCAAACAGGCGGCAAAGCACGTGCTACTACCTAGCCACACCACCACCACGACGGAAGCAAGCAAACAAGCATTATCCAACGCTGAAGCACCTCCAGCTCCAGCTTCAAGCAATTGAGCTCCAAGCGCCCACCAAACCAGCCGGCCCGATCCATTCCATGGGTCACGCCCTCTTCATCGTCGTGCTTCTCCTGGTCGCCGTCGCGGTCGTGCCCTTGGCGCAGGCGCACAACATCGTCACGGAGGACAAGAAGGCCGCCGAGAAAAAGGCCGAATCGCCAGCGCCCGCGGGTGACCCGGCCGCCTCCGAGCCCTCCGCCGCGCCGGAGTCTAGCAGTTCCCTTTCGGAAAATAAAAATCCCAAATCTTCCAGAGAACAATGAGAGGATGAAAATGTTGATGGACGATGGCATGGACGAGTGATGGCAGTTAGTTATTTTTAGTCGTTTGGATTCCAGCTTAGTGTGGTTGTTAAAAACATGTTTGCGAAGAATCATAACTCTATTTTAGCCTATGAGCTCGTGTTTGAGATGAATTGGATGTGCCTTTCCAAGTATGCGTGCAACTTGTGAACTAGTAGATCTTGGCTTAGTGGCACTCCTGATAAATTCAAAAAACATGTTATTACAATCTTCATGAAGTAACTCAATATAATTTGGAAGCAAAGTCTAGTAGATTTTCCAGCCTGATTACTCTTGTGGAAGGCAAAGTAATTGCGCGCAACAACTTGTGAATTTTGACTAAAGCGTTGGATGACAAATACCTTGGACTCCGAGCGCTAGTAGGCACAGATAGGAGTGACAATATCTTATACTCCCTACCTCTCATAATATAAGAGCATTTTTGACACTGAACCAATTGGTGAATGGATGGAAAGACAAACTATTGCCCATGGGAATAAACTTTGATTAGTTGCTCAAGCCATTGTGGTGTTTGTGATGTCAATGTCCACACTCATCTCATTTTGCCTTGTAATAGAAAATCGAATTTCGGTAATTCCGAGCAGAAGAAAAAACACTTTGAGTACTTCTATCCTAATTAGAGACCTCCTTCTGTCCTTCCTAGAAAAAAATATAAATATAAATTCCCTTTTTTTTGAGACAAAGAAATTCCCTGCTTTCCAGTGCAGTTGGAATCGCCAGCGACCCACCCGACCGCATGCCGCTCGACCGTCCATGGCCACCACCGGCGCACCGCGACGCCCTCGCCTCGCCTCGCCTCCCTAACAATAACAATAACAATGGCCGGCGTGCCCTGCACATAAACGCACGCCACATATGGTGGCAAAGCACGTACTACGTAGCCACACCACCACCACCACCATGCAAGCAAACAAGCATCCAACAAGGCCGGCCCTAGAGTTTCGGGGGCCCCAGGGCGGACTCCAAGAGTGGGCCGAACGACTGCTGTGGAGAAAATAGGAATTCCATACTTTGATATGGACAAATAATTTTAAAGCCATAAACTATGATATAAATTTCAGTTATAAATAGTACTCCATCTCAAATTGTCTAGATACATCCATACGTAGACAAATTTTAGAAAATTAATTTGGGACGGAGGTTGCATTTGATAATATTGACATCTAATTGCTTAGATTATCAGTAGTCACTCCAAAAAATATATTTATTCATAACCTCCTACTCAGAACAAAACTAATTTTAGCTGCCGCTATCTCATACAGTAAAAAATAATTGTATGTCGATGTACGAAAGCTCCTATCTCATGCACAGGAGACGTATACCAAACACAAAAAAGATGACGTCAATGCCATGCAAAGCAATTCTGATTTTCTCAAAGGGAAATGCTAATAATCAACCAGCGGATTGCTCGTCCGCATCCACCGCCTGCTCCAATTGCCACATGTCTTTCTTAGGGCCACACTTAGTCTTATCTCGTTGGCTCAGAAGCGTTGCGTGTTCGCTGCAGTGAATTATCACCCGAGGTGCTTTGGCAACACATGTTGTGTTGCAATGAGGTTCTGCAACAGGATCTATGTTGCAAAAAAGAAAGTTTCGGAAAAAAATACGCAACAGGATCTCTGTTGCAAAAACGTTATGTAACAAGACCTCTGTTGCAAAAGCTTCTGCAACATGAGCTTTGTTGCAAAAGTTTTCGTAACATGACATCTGTGGCAGAAGTTTCCGCAACACTGTCGTTGTTGCAATCATTAGTGATATTGATTGTCAGCCTTTCTATCCAATTACGTGGGAATACCTTTCTTGCGCGACGTTGTGTGTGTTGTGTCATAGGTTGACACTAGATCTAATGGCTGCCGAGCAGGCGGATATTTAAAAAATATCCGTCGGCCGACGCGTCGTATTACATTCAAACCAATTGATCAAACTGAAATCTTCTTTCACCATTGTGTCTCTCACGACGAGGTTCAAAACTAGATCCCACATGACAAAAAAGATGTTTCTGGTATGAACTTGCTCTTTTAGCACATACCAATAAGTTGGTATTTGTTCTGAGTAAAATTAGTTTCCACATGCTTTTGTTGCATTTTTTTAATGTTTTCCATCATGACAATTTTAAAACTAGTTTCCACATGGACATGTTCCGGTGGATATATTTGCAAAGTAATTTACTTTGACAAAAAAACAATTGTTTAGTATGAACCCGCTTTCCTCTAATAAACCAGTAAGTAGATCATTTGTTAGTATGTGCCAAATAATACTCTCTCCACTCCAAATTTGAACTAAAACCATGACACTTATTTTGGATCGGAGGGAGTAATATATTTTAATACAAATTTGAGGATCAATACAATCGAGACAAATGGGCAGCAGCAGAGGCACCACCTCCAAATCTTAAAGATATATAGATATGTTTCGAACAATTGGTATCTAACTTCTCTATTCAAATGCCTTTACCGGTTTCACTCTGTTGACAAATTTCTGAATAATTTGGAACAAAATGACACTTGAGGGGAAACATTCAGACATGTTAGTGGTATCATATCCACTTTTTAATACAAAGCATGTAATTTTGCTAGTTTCAGAAACGTACACAACAATGTAGCAGCGTAAAACGGTATTGCACATAATAATGATTCCTAATCTAGTGGTACCCATTGAAAAACATTTACTACACGGGCCCATTAAAATCTAAATTGAATATATGTTCACATGTTCATTCTCGATGAAGTTAGAGCAAGAACGTTTTCTGTGCCATTAATAGAACTTTGCTTATGTTATACCTGCAAATGGTTGTTGCTGCATCGAATAAAATGATATTTTTACCTGCCTAGCTATATATGCACTATATGTTAGGTTTTTCTTATCTATCTATACCAATATAAAAAGACCCAAAGGGGCAGATCCAATTAATCTCGACCATAAAATCATGTCAATCCAACGACCTAGACTGCTTCAATGTCGAGCGCTCAACACGTTTAGCGTGTAGTTAATTTCATGCCAAATATAGTGCTAATCACATAATAACACGCAAATAATATCCTCCTTAATATCCGCATGCACTTAATATGCTTCCAAATTAACGTGCATTGCACGTACACATTGACTAGTATTGTAAAACAATTGAAAATTCCCAACTTTGGTAACTGACCATCATATGAATAAGTTTGAACAAATTCTTTCATGTTTCATACCTTCGTATACGGGATGAAAATTCCTATTATTCTATCTCTTTTAAAATGGAAATGATAACTGAGGAACGGTCGCCAAGAGGCTAACCTCGGCAAACGCTTCCTCGACGTTGCACGTATCTTAGCACAAGGCCAATGGCACGATGATCAACAAGAGCCATTTTCTCCAAAAAATGGAGAACCAAAGTGCGCAAGGATGGTTTCGAACTCACGACCTCCTGCGCAGGGGGTGGGGGGCTTACCACTTGACTGAAGTGGGGTGTTGTCATCGATGTATCTTGGCGCAAGGCCAATGTCACCTAGAGCAGTTGGATTCGTTCGCTGGTTTTGTTCCCTTGCGAAGGTTCCCTTTTTTTCTCCAAAAAAAATACAGGACCAAGACCAAGGTGCATGAAGAGGGGTTTGAACTCATGACCTCCTATGTAAGGGGGGGGGGGGGGGGGGCACTTCCCGCTCGACTGAAGTGGGTGGGTGGGGGGGGGGGGGGGTTGTGAACTCCTGCGTTTAAACTACTATATGTATTGTAGATGGTACGTGCTGCACGTGATGTCTTGCGATCAAACAACAATCAAGGTTACATGATACAATTCTTGGTGGCTTGGTGCCCAGATGACTTTACACGATGGGTGCTTCACAAAACAGCCACAGAAGATCTTGCATAGAACATTTTCTCTCATCAATAACAGAACGTGAAGGTGCAGGTGTATAGTGGGTTCAAGATACTCCAGAAAGATCATGTCCACCTTATTTTGGTGCGCGGCCGCACCAAGCGAATCCCAGAAACCACGGCTGTTGGATTAGTTTGGTTGGGTAAGAAATCAGCGACTAATACTTTAATATCACCGCGAGTGATGAGTCAAAGTTCAAAAAACCGTGTACTATAGTAGTAGAAGATTTTAAAGAAAAACATGTTTTAAATTTGATTTTTATTTGGAAAAAATCCTGAATTTTTACCATTTTTGAAAGTACAAAAAGTCCCCATTTTAGGGAGATTTTTTTCTTCTAAACTTGCCATGTGCAACTTTTAATTATAGGTGGCATGACAATTCTCTTTGATTTTAAGCCATGTCATTTTTTGTCTCCGAAAAGACGGCAATTTTTAGGTCTTTTTGTAATGCCCAAGGCTGGGAAATTGTATCACTTATCCATGTTAATTTTGGAATTGTCTTTTTTTTTTACTTTCTCACATGGAAATTTTATTATTAAGAGCATGGCATTTCAATAATTAATAGCATATCATTTTTATTATGAAGAGGATGGCAGTTTTATTACTAAGAGCATGGCATTTTATTATTAATAACATGATTTTTTCATTAAGAGGATTGCAGTTTTATTATTAAGAGCGTGTCACTTTAATTATTAATAACATAATAGTTTTGTTATTTAAAAGAGATAGTTTTTTATTTGAGAGTATGAAAACTTTATTATTTTAGGCATGATAATTTATTATTAAGAGGATGCAAAAAAATATTTGCATGGAGTTTTCAACCGAATGACATGTTTTATGATTTTTGCACAGTGAACCAAATAAATAAGAAGTTTACAGCATGGCATTTTGCTTTGGTCCATTGCAAAAAGAAAGAAGAAAATTTCTCCAAAACATGACATTTTTCGCACAGTAAAACATCTCCATGTAAAAATTCATAAAAAAAATATGTAGATCACACGGCACTTTTTTTAATCATTCGATTGTAAATTTGCAAATTAGAGAAATGGCAGTTTTATAAAGTAGAATGACAACTTTAAAATTTTAACATCATGGTAGTTTTATAAATTTGTATTTTCTTTGTTTATAATAAGAAAATAATTAAACTGGTCTATTGGCCTATCTCCTCTAGCGAACGATGGAGGTGGGCGAAAACGTTGGCTTGATGGTCCTCCGCCTGTCGAACGAAAACGGTAAAATATAGACACACCATGGGTGATGTAGCATATTACTAACCGCTCAAAAAAATAAATCTACGACTAGCATATTACTATTACTATTTGACAGCCCTAGTAGTGTGGAGTATTACAAGAATAGTAGTGGTTGAATAATAAGCCACCACCCGCTCCGCACCACCCACTCGATCAGCAATGGAATGAGCATGCATGGTGATGGTGATGGTGATCCACCTTCGGCGCGCGCGACCCGACCTTCTCTTCTCCGCCCAAAAATAGCCGGCGTCCCCTGCATATAAACACCACGGCGAGGCCCTCATAGCCACACCACCACCACCATCTCCATCTCTCAAGCCAACAAGCATCCATCCATCCATCCATCGCCAAGCAGTGCGCCTGCCCGCAGCTAGCAAGCTCCCACCGGACCAACCAAGCCAGCCAGCCAACAATGGCCCGCGCCGCTGTCTTCATCGTCGCCCTCCTCCTGGTCGCCGTCGCCGTGGCGCCATTCGCCGACGCCAAGGGCAAGAAGGCCAAGGCCGAGAAGAAGGCCGAAGCGCCGGCGCCCTCCGCCAGCGCGCCAGCCGACGCGCCCGCCGCCGACTCCCCAGCCTCCGAGCCCTCCGCTGCGGATGCACCGGAGCCCAGCAGCAGCAGCAGCAGCACCTCCGACTGATCGATGACCGCCCGCCCTGCATGCCCGGACGCCGGACAGAGAACGATCCGTCTGGTGATGATGAACCGGAGCTCTCCCTTTCTCTGTTTGTAATAATGCATGCGTGCTGATCCACGCCGCCCCATCCAAGATTTTCTTTTCTTTTCTTTTTATGGCATTCTTTTCAGGGGAATAGTTCGTCCCTGTTTAATTTTGTTGAGATCAAATTTCCTCTTTCTTTTGCCAATGTCATGTACGTAGTTATACTTGCCTCTCAACATAAGGCTTGTTGTCATCTTCAATTCTAGCCTTGTACCGTGAAGCGATTGTGAACAATAAACAGAAAATTCCCCACTTCTTTACAATTTGTTTCCATACAATTTGTTTTCAATCCTCATTTCGGGTGTAACTCTAATTGCCTCGCCTCCTACACATGATCTTCTTTTTTCGGCCAGGCTCTGAAACTGCTTCCATGCCAAATAGAGATTGCTTCCATCTGGTTAGAATTTGTTGCTAATCAAGATTCCTTCCATCTGGTTAGAATTTGTTTGAGTCAGCCGAAAAATTTGCTTCCACGACTACGACGACCGCTTCAGCCTAGTTCGATCGTACTTGTGTCTAGGGTACGCAAACAAAAATGTGTTTCAAGCGACTAGAAAATTGTTTTTGCTGTAACATAAAAGAGACTCCATTGTAACTAGAGATCACTTTCATTTATTTACAATTTGTTAGTCTCGACAAGTCATATAAATTGCGTCTACGACCACAACAACTAGAATTGATCAGTAAGGTAGGTTATGTGCCTCTAGGGCTGTAGGCACAATACGGACAACACTGACGGCGACACACGACACAATATGGCAACACCATGGAAGTGTGTACAGGGAAGTTCGCAAGCACTCTGCATAAACCAAAGAAGCACACCAAGTGTAATTTGGAAGCTCCATTTAGAAAAGCATTATGAAAACTTGTAGGTGTCACCAGGAGCTACATGAACACAAGGGTGGAGCACAAGAACCCCCCCCCCCCCCCCCCCCCCCACACACACACACACACAGTGTCGCACTAAACTTAGAGGGGCGCCAGCTAGACGTTGGGCGAGAAGATGGTGAGCGAGTTGTTGGAATTAATCTCCAGTGATAAAAAACTGAGAGAGAAAAGGGGAGCTAACAACTCGTAAGTGCCCTGACCGGGGGACACCAAACCAACGACTTGGTTTTGGTCTCGGTTCCTAGGCGCCAGAAAAATATGTAGCACCTCCTGTATTAAGCTATAGTAATCCCTCATGATTATGCTAAGTCATTTTGCTTTGCAATGCTTGATCACTATGAGTTCATATCTCATTTCAAATTCCACCTCTGAAATCAATTCAAATTGCAAGTGAAAATTAAAGTTCACAAACATGGTTGCAAAATAGTTCATCATTTAGCAACTATTCCATAAAAATTATTGGTCAAGGAAAACAACATCACTTATTTGCTTAAATGGTCTCTAGCAATTAAAACAGTGCCAAATCAGCATTTTTAAATGCTTTTGCGATTATGAAAAATTCAAACTTCTCCCAAACTTTTTGTGGTAGTGCCAAATATTGCAATGTCATTAATTGGACAAGTTTCATATTTTACAAAACTCATTCTATTGAAATAAATACAAAACAGAAACAAATAAAGAAAACAGAAAAAGAAAATAAAAAGAAAAGGGGAAAGGCCACTGTGCACTGGGCCTTAGTGCACAGTGCCTAGCCCAGCCCACCTCTCTCGGTCGCCTTCGACCTCCTACTATAGGAGGCAGACCGGGCGCGCGCGCCCGTGCCCGTCCCCGCATAGCCACCTCGTCGGTCGCGCTGCTACATGCGATGGGAGGGGATAAGGAGGCCACCGTGGCTCCTCGGGGCGGCCCCCAGATATCCCTCCTGGCTGGTTCCTCTCCCTCACACATTCCTCTCACCCGAGCGCCGCCGTCGCCATGGCTCCGGCATAGCCGTGGCCACCGTCGACCCCGCGCCCATCTGCTGTGTCCACGAGCTCCGCCCGCGTCCGCTACACCATCTGCAGCCACTTAGCGCACCTGCATCGCCAAATCGCCGTCGTCTTCAACCTCGGGTCCCGACGTCGGTCGTCGTCAATTCCGGCGTCGTCGAGCCTCCCCCGAGCCAACTTAGCACACCAGCAGGCCCCCAGTGAGCCCCCTTCCTTTCCCTCTCTCATCTAGCTCGCGCGTGCCCGCTAGCGAGCTCCCCCGCCGTGGTCGAGCGAGTCGCCGCTCGAGCTTGTCGCCGGTCGTGCGCCGGTGGCCCTCTGGTCACGCACATGCACCCACTCACCTTGCCGTCACCCGTAGTACCGTTCTCGCGCGTTAGCTCGATCAAATTCAAGCTCCCACGCGCGCACCGTTCACGCTGAGCCCCGGCGACCGCCCCGCTCGCCGCCGGCGACGCCACGGACCACCTCCGGTCGTGCCACCGCCTCCATTTGACACGGCTTCATCTCCGCTTCGAACGGGACCGGCCGCACCCTGTTTGGTGGCCCGTAGGCGGATTCCGGCGAGACCCTGGCCACCTCTGCAGCGGATTTGGTCGCCTGAGCCAGCTCCGGCGCCGGCGCTGACGTGGCCGGCCCTGGGGCCCACCCTGGGTCACTGCGAGTGGGTCCCGAGGGCCCCGTTTGACCCCATTGACCCAATCAATGTGCTGACTGGGCAACCACATGTGACCCCCACATGCTAATTAATTGTTTTGTTAATTTAAACTTAATCTGTTAACTAATGTGACACTAACAAGTGGGTCCTACCCCCTTAATTAATCAGAGATTAAAAGTTAACTGTGAAAATAGCCAGAGTCACGCACGTGTGGGGTCCCTCCACTGTTTTAGTGGATAAGGCTGACCCAGTCAGCCTGCTCACTAGGCAGCTGGCCCACCAGTCATCCCCTATGTGGCCTGTCTGGGTACACTTTTGGGTGTATCTAGCATTTAGACATTTAATTTCTAATTAAATTTCAGAAATTGTTTAAAACTTGAAAATTCATATAAAATAATCCATAACTCGAATGAAAATAATTCATATATGAAAAATGACCAAAAAAATAAGACAACTCGGTTTATGCCATCCACATACCTGTCACATGTATCTAACATTGCAAACATGTAACCTTCCCCTCCGGTTCTTCTGTCCGATAACTACCTAAAGCCGGGAAAATATTTCCAGATATTTTCCCGCTCCGTCTGTAACGCTTAGCACTGCATTAGGTAACCCTAGCATAACATATTGCCATGTCATGCATCATGATGCATTTGTTTGCTTTATATTTATTTTTTCTTCCCCCTCTTCTCTTCGGTAGACCCCGAGATCGACGCTGCTCCCGGGTATTACTACACACCTGATGAGCAGCCCCTTTCAGCAGAGCTTCTAGGCAAGAAAAAAATCCCCCTTCAACATTCCTATATCACCCATTCTTTTTTCTCATGCTTGCATTAGATTTTGCTACTGTTGTTCAATAGCTCCTATTCTGATGCATAGCCTTTGTAACCTGCTATTGTTACTTTTGTTGTTATCCTATATGCTTAGTATTGGTTAGTTAGTGATCCATGAGTGACCCCTAACCCTTGTCCTTGTTACCCCGCTTTGTTACCGGTGACTCGATCAATGTGATCAACGAGCAGAGACCGACACATCACCGACACCCCTCTTAGTTGTACGACTCTACAGAGCTACTATCGAGTGCCGAGGGTGATGCCTCGTATCCCACTTACGATGATATCTCTGTAGTGTATCACATCGAGTGTGGTTAACCGAGGGTGATTCCTCACTCACCACTCCCGATGATGTCTCTGTCGTGCAGCTCCTCAAGCGTGAACCCATCGAGGGTGATTCCTCCAAGTTCACCTTGACATTTTACCTCATGTGTGAACCTATCGAGGGTGATTCCTATGAGGTCACCTTGATGGTATGGAACCACAACTACTTTAACTGTTCGTCGTTAACTGTTACTGCGGGACTGAAGGGACAGGTGGTGCCACCCCTGTAGAGATGGACTTGAGTTCCCGACAGTATCTAGATAAGTCGGGTTGACTATGAAGGTACCCGTGAAATAATGACGCGGCACGACTGGGCAGGCAGAGACCGCCCAGGAGAGGGATGGGCCTGACCCTTATCGTAAATCCACGAGACGGGACGACAGGATCACTGATCATTTCCGTGAGCTCCTAATACAGTAACTGGTTTGGATATGTGATCTGAGTAGGCCTCTGGCCTTTTCGCACTAACCACCACGCGGGAATAAGTATGGGCACTCGGTGTCGTACGATTCTCCCAAAAGCTCTTCATATGTCATAGTTCAAAGATGCGGGCTGATTCTTCGGGTGGACGGTAACCACCTGCACTTATATAAGGAGGTGGGTCTGGTCCCCGGCCAGTTGCGCAACGCGCAGCAGTGCAAAGGGCGATGGACCCAAGACCCCTGAGCGCTTTGGATGTAGACTGGCATGCTGAGCTCTCTGCCGGGCCTAAGTAGGACTACAGCGTGTCGATCAGCCGAGGCCGGACAAGACTCGGAAAAGTGTGTCCGGCCAAAGTTAATCGAGCGTTTTGGGTAAGTTGGTGCACCCTGCAAGGAAGTATATCTATTTGAATAGTTGTGTTTACGGTAACGGACGCTCGGAGTTGTATCCCAATCTATTACAACTATAACTGGATACTTGTGACACTAAATGGATACGATGGCTCCGGGATCGCTTTCTCGCAGGGAGTCGAGGAAGGATCTCTGGGCGTTGTTGAAAATACACTTGTTACTATAATATATGCCGCTCTACTTTCTTATGTTGCTGCAAGATGCTAGTCTTCGATAGGCTAAGCATTCCCTTATATTCTGGCATTTCTGCAGTATAGGCCAAAGATATATCCCTACTCCGTTGATATCGATGCATACTTAGCATAGAGCTGATGTAAGTCTTGCGAATACTTTGGATGAGTACTCACGGTTGCTTTGCTACCTTTTTCCCTTTTACCCGATTGCTGCGATCAGATGAAGAAGCCCAGGAGCCAGTTGATCCCGCTGATGACTACTAGTACACCAACGGAGCGTATTACTACATGGAGACCGACGATGAGGAGTAGTTAGGAGGCCCCAGGCAGAAGGAATGCGCCTTTTCGATCTAGTTATCATTTTTTTGCTAGCCTTCTTAAGGCAAACTTGTTTATCTTATGTCTGTACTCAGATGTTGTTGCTTTCGCTGACTTATGTATTCGAGTCTTCGAGGCCCTGACTCATAATATAAAGCTTTATGTTTGAATTTGTGTCTAGAGTTGTGTTGTGATATCTTCCCGTGTGTTGGGGATATGACTATTTGTGTAAGCCGTCCAGGAGGGGCCGGGTTATGCAGATAGAGGCTTATCAGAAGCCCAAGACCAAGGCATGAAGATGGCGGTTCACTAAAAGGCATAAAGGCCCACAGGCGGCTTAAAACCCATAGAGATAAACCGCCGTGATGGCATGACTTGTATTGTAAGGTAGAAATAACTAGTCACCGAGCCGGACACTGTCTATGAGCCGGCCGGGACTCTGCAAGTCGCAGGGCGCCAACCCGTGTATATAAGGGGGCGACTCGCTGGCGGCTTAGGCAGAAAAACAACTCATCGAGAGCCAGGCATAGCGTATCTCGCTCCCTGGTCATGGAAACCTCAAGCAATACCAACCCAACTAGACGTAAGCCTTCCTTCACCATAAGGGGCTGAACTAGTATAAACCTCTCGTGTCCTTTGTCCCGATTAACCTCTTTAAGCTTCCTAGTTGCGATGGCTCCACGACTAAGTCCTTGCAAGAGGACATCTGCCGTGACAATTCCATGACAGTTGGCGCCCACCGTGGGGCCAGCGCACGGTGGATTTGAGTTCTTGAAGGGCAACTTCGAAGGGCTCAAGGGATACGCGGTTGGCCGGATGACCAAGAGTCGTCGTGGCAAGATCTACATCGACGATGAAGGCTAGGGCCCCGACGCCGGCTCAATTGAGTACGGGTACCGGGTCCCCTTTGGCGGAATTCACGTTTTCATCGGCCGGATCAGTGAGCCGGGCACTGAGCCGGACAACCGCACCGACCTCATTGAGATGGCTCAGCGTGCGAGACCCGCCTGAGCTCGACCCATCGTGAAGCATGCCTTTGTGGGTTGCATCCACGGAGGTGAACTTTCTGAAGGATCTGAAGGTGATGGTGAGCCGGCCGTCCTCTCTGACGGTGAATCATCCGTCGGCTCAATAGATTCGCTGTATCAAGTTCAAGATGGCATGCTTGGGGGCTGTTCTAATGGAAGCACTATTCTGGACCCCTCAGAGTCGCCAAACTGGGCAGGAGTCTTCATGGCTGGCACTCAACCCGACCAAAATTCTACGGCTTCAGCGGCAATAACGTCCGGGTTAGGAGCAGCCGGGGCAGGAGGCCCTGTGCGCTCACCGGCTCAGGTGCTGATGGATCTCATGGATAAACTTACGGCCCTGTTAACTGCCACCGTCATCCCTGCGAACCAGTCTGAGCATGAGGCAGAGGTGGCACAGGTTCGTGAGGAAATTGCTCGGGCCAAGGAAACCTTAGCAGCTGAAGATACTAGATTGGCTACAGAGCAGGCGGCTTTGGACGCACGGGCGCAGCAGCTTCAGACAGAGGCTTTTCAGCTCAATATGAGCCTGAACGGATCTAATGAGGTAATGAGGAGGAGACATCAGAACACTCAGTCCCATTTACGTCAGGTTTATGATCCTCGGAATCTCTTTGCTACACCCGGAGCCGGCCCAAGTAATCCGCCAGGTGAAAATCAGTTTATGACATCCGGAGCGGGAGGCCCGGTCCAGCCTCAGGTGACGGCGCCTCTTTACGGGAATATGGCACCACCCTGTTACGTACCAATACCTCCGGGTCACTTCTCCAACCCCATGGAGAACTTAATCACAGCATCAGCATGTTTGGCGGCTCTCCCAGTGGGTGGTGATGATCCGACAGCGGTGGAAACCCGGAGGATCAGGGAACTTGTCCAAACAGCTCTGGCTCAGCAAGAGACCTACTCCTACAGCCGGGACAGGATTCACTCAACTCCTCTGCCTTGGCTGGCTCCGCCTCGTCAAAATTGGAGCCCGAGTTACAGCAGACACATGGAGTCAGAGGCCATGTCAAGCAGCGCACGGCGCCGGAACCAGCCGGGCGGGTATAACCCGGTGCAGGATCGAATATGTCAAGAGGACGAGCGAGCGGCTCAGCTAGCGGCTCAGCTCGCAGACCAACAGGACTTACCGGCTTATCCAACGACTTCTGTTGAGGCGGGAGCTGCTACTAGAACCGGAGGTGTTCCTTGTCTGGTACCGGCTCTACGTAATGTACGTCTGCCCAAAGATTTCAAGGGGCCTCGGAAGTTGCCGAATTACACGGCCGACTTACAGCCTGGGACGTGGATCGAAAGTTATGAGATGGCCATGGAACTGCTGGAGGTCAGTGACGCAGCGATGACTAAATACTTCACAATGATGTTGGACGGAACGGCCCGTTCTTGGTTAAAGGGCCTACCACCCAATTCTATTAGTTCATGGGCAGAGCTAAAGGCTCGATTCATCTAGAACTTCAAGGACACTTGCAAGCAGTCTATGTCGATTGTGGACCTGACAAATTGTAAGTAGGAGGAAGGTGAATCCACGACTCATTGGGTGTGCCGGGTCAAAGAGATAATACATTTGTCCGACAAGATGGATGCCGGCTCAGCAGTTCTTATGCTGGAGAAGAATTGCCGCTTTGAACCTCTGAGACAGAAGCTGGGGCGTCTTAAGCGTGATTGCAATGATATGGGGACGCTGATGGCGGCTTTAGTCAAGTATGCCGATTCTGATAGTACCAAGGATCCCGCGTCTGACGAGGAAAAGACAGGGAAGGGAAAGAAGAACGGTAATGGAAAGGGTCAGCAGCATAACCCGGCAAATCAAGGAGGCAATAAGCGTAAGGCGGATGGTAACCCAGAATTTGTGGCTAATGCACAAGGTAACAATCAGAAACGCAAGGGAAACCGCCCCCTCGGTCCGGTGGGTCAGGTCCATCTCTTGAACAGCTACTCAATGAGCCTTGTCCAAGACATGGCACCCGGGAACGTCCAGCGACTCATTTATGGAAGGATTGTGCAATCATGAAGGCTTTCAAGAATTCCAACATGTTTGATGGCAATCAAGGCTCAGGCGGCGGCTCAGGAGCTGTCGGCTTTCATGGCCCAGGCGGCGGTTCAGGTCCCGGCTTTCAGGGAAACCAGGGTGGTTATAACCAACAGCAGCCTGGTCAAGGAGGTCAGCAGCAACAGCAGTCGGGTTATCAGAGCCATCCAAAACAGCTAAACAGCGGGCAATATCACGTGTTCACCACAAGTTTGTGTAAACGTGATCAGAAAGTTCATAAGAGGGCTGTGAACTCCGTTGAGCCGGCAGTCCCTCGTTACTTACGGTGGTCGGAACAGCCCATTGTCTGGAGTAGGGAGGATCACCCTCCTCGGGTTGATAATCTGGGTCAACTGGCCCTGGTAGTGCACCGAAGGTTGGTGGTTACAAATTTACTAAGGTGCTCATGGATGGAGGTAGCAGCATCAACATCCTCTATTACGAGACCTTTCGGTGCATGGGCTTAACTGACAAGAACTTAAAGACTTCCAACACCGTCTTCCATGGAGTGGTGCCTGATAAGTCGGCGTATCCTGTGGGTAAGATTGAGCTGGAGGTAGCTTTTGGAGACGAGCATGATTCTAGGGCTGAGAAGTTAACCTTTGAGGTGGTCAAAATCAAAAGTCCATATCACGCTTTGTTCGGGCGGCCGGCTTATGCTAAGTTCATGGCGCGGCTGTGTTATGTTTACTTGCAGCTCAAGATGCCGGGTTATAAAGGCACTATTACTGTGCACGGAAGTCGTAAGGTAGCCCTGGAGTGCGAAGAAGGCGACGCGGCTTATGCCGAGTCTGTCTGTGCAGCAGAGGAGCTCAAGTTTTATCAAAGCAATGTTGACCCGGCAGATATGACCTCCCGCAAGAAGCCGACCACGGAACATGACCCGGCCATGAAGTTTAAGTCGGCTGCAGAGACTAAGCTTGTTGATTTTACTCCAGGCGATTCGTCTAAGCAGTTCAGCATCAGTGCCAACTTGGATCCTAAATAGGAAAGCGCGCTCATCAAGTTCATCCATGAGAACCGGGACATCTTCGCATGGAAACCTTCTAACATGCCGGGTGTACCGAGAGGACTCGCTGAGCACACTCTTAATATTGATCCGAAGTATAAGCCGGTCAGGCAGTTTCTACGGCGATTCAATGAGGAACGACGGAAAGCTATTGGAGAGGAGGTCGCATGGCTCTTGGCGGCTGGGTTCATTATTGAAGTCTTTCACCCAGAGTGGTTGACTAACCCGGTGCTCGTGCTCAAGAAAAACGAAACCTGGCGGATGTGTGTGGATTACACGGACTAAAATAAGGCTTGTTCGGCTGACCCTTTCGCTCTCCCCCGTATTGATCAAATCATTGATGCTACGGCGGGTTGTGCACGTTTGAGTTTTTTGGATGCTTACTCTGGTTATCATCAGATCAAAATGGCAGTTAAGGACCAGGAGAAGACGGCTTTCATCACTCCGTTTGGAGCCTTCTGTTATGTGTCTATGCCTTTTGGGCTCAAGAGTGCCCAGGCGACTTATTAGCGGTGTGTACAGAATTGTCTCCACAATCAGATTGGGCACAATGTTCATGCATATGTGGATGACATAGTAGTGAAGTCCAGAGAGACGGAAACCCTGATATCTGATCTCAGAGAAACCTTTGATAACCTCCGGGTTTACAAGATGATGCTTAACCCGAAGAAGTGTGTATTTGGTGTACCTGCAGGCAAGCTTTTGGGATTCTTGGTTTCAAACAAGGGCATTGAAGCTAATTCGGAGAAAATTAAAGCAATCACCTCTTTGGCTAAGTCGGCGTGCATCAATGATGTTCAGAGACTAGCGGGTCGTGTTGCTGCTTTAAGCCGTTTCATAAGCCGGTTAGGAGAGAAGGCCCTGCCATTATATCAGATGATGAAGAAGGTAGACACCTTTGTCTGGAGTGATGCTGCTAACGCTGCTTTTGAGGATTTGAAGAGGCAGTTATCTGAGCCACCGGTTCTTGCTGCTCCTATTGACAAAGAGCCTTTGCTGTTATATGTGGCTGCTAATTCACGAACCGTCAGCGATGCAATTGTGGTGGAACGCAAGGAGGCCGGTAAGGAGCATATGGTTCAACGGCCGGTTTATTATGTCAGTGAGGTGCTCATCGAGTCAAACAAAGGTACCCTCATTGGTAGAAGCTGGTTTACGGAGTGTTCATGGCAAGTCGAAAGCTGAAACAGTATTTCCAAGGTCACCCTATTGATGTGGTGAGTTCTGCCCCCTTGGGAGACGTCATCCAGAATAGAGAGGCCACAGGACGAGTCGCCAAGTGGGCCATTGAGCTCGGGCCTCATGGTTTGAAATATGTGCCACGTACTGCCATTAAGTCTCAAGCCTTGGTGGATTTTATCAATGACTGGACAGAGCTACAGGCACCTGAGGAGAAGCCCGATAACACATATTGGACGATTCACTTTGATGGGTCCAGGTAGCTGGAAGGCTCGGGGGCTGGAGTCGTGTTAACTTCCCCTTGAGGTGACAAATTCTGTTATGTGCTCCGGCTTATGTTTCCTTGTACTAACAATGCAGCTGAGTATGAGGCCTTACTCCATGGTCTCCGGATGGCCAAAGAGATGAACTTGAGCCGGGTAAGGTGCTTAGGAGACTCAGACCTTGTGGCCCAACAGGTGTCAGGCAAGTGGGACTCCAAAGATCCCCTTATGGCGGCTTATCATCGTGAAGTTGACGCAGTGGCTGGGCACTTCAAGGGTTATGTGGTGGAGCACATTGATCGAAGGAAGAATGAGGCGGCTGATGCCTTAAGCCGGCTGGGATCTCAGCGTAAGCCGGTGCCGCCTAACACCTTTCTTGATGTTTTGCATAATCCTTCTGTTAAGTTACCTACAGAGGAAGATCTGGCAATACCAGACCCGGAGGCACAGCTGGTGGCGGCTCTCCGCGTTATCCCGGATTGGACAGTGCCTTATTTGGCTTACATGACCCGGGGAGAGTTGCCTGAATATAAGACCTTGGCAAGACAAATCGTCCGGCGGCCCAAGTCTATGACAATTGTCAATGGCAAGTTACATCACTGCAGCGTCACTGGAGCGTTTCAACGTTGTGTGTCGCCTACAGAGGGTCAGGAGATCCTTCGTGAGATTCATGAAGGTGATTGTGGTCATCACGCCGGCTCAAAATCTCTTGTGGCCAAAGCTTTCCGTCATGGGTTTTATTGGCTGACAGCTCATGCTGATGCGGAAGATCTGGTCAGTAAATGCGACGGATGTCAGAAGTTCTCACGACGAGCTCATGTGCCGACTCAAGAATTGAGGATGATTCCAATTACTTGGCCATTTGCAGTCTGGGGGCTTGACATGGTCGGACCTTTCAAAAGGTCTAAAGATAAAAAGACACACCTCTTGGTGGCAGTTGACAAGTTTACAAAGTGGGTTGAGGCGGAGCCAGTCAGTAAGTGTGATGCAGCCACGGCGGTCCAGTTCATGAAAAAGGTGATTTTCCGTTTTGGCTTTCCACATAGTATCATAACTGATAACGGCACTAACCTCTCTAAAGGAGCCATGGAAGAGTTCTGTCAACGAGAGCATATCCGGCTTGACGTTTCGGCTGTGGCTCATCCTCAATCCAATGGCCAAGCGGAAAGAGCCAATCAGGAGATCTTGAAAGGTATCAAGCCCTGGCTCTTGGTCCCCTTACAGCGGATGCCGGGTTGTTGGGTGGAGGAGCTACCCTCTGTACTTTGGAGCATCAACACTACACCTAACAGATCCACGGGTTACACACCTCGCGTGGAGCAGAGGCGGTTCTGCCGAGTGACATCCAGCATGACTCACCTCGCGTGGCGGCTTACGTTGAGGTTGACAACGAAAATGCTCGTCAAGATGCGCTTGACCTGTTGGATGAAGAGCGAGACTTGGCAATAGCCCGCTCGGCGATTTACCAACAAGACCTGCGCCGCTACCACAGCCGCCGGGTTAGGTCCAGAAGCTTTCAGGAAGGTGACTTGGTACTCCGGCTCATCTAGGATCAATCCGACATGCACAAGCCACTAGTAGAAAAGGGGGCAACGGTTCAGGCCGGGGAAGCCCATTAGTCCTGGTTCAGTCTAGAACCGGGACCAATGGGGGCATTGGTCCCGGTTCGTGAGCCCAGGGGGCCGGCCGGGCCACGTGGGCCATTGGTCCCGGTTCGTCTGGACCATTTGGTCCCGGTTGGTGGGACGAACCGGGACCAATGGGCCTGGCTCCTGGCCACTACAAGAAATATGTCAACTTATGACCACCACTATTGGTCACTAAAAGGTCACAAATTTCCATTTATGACCTTTTTGTGACCAAAAACATAAGGTCAAAAGTTGGGCGTCGTAAACTCACTATAGCGACCTTTCTTCTGGAATGGTCGCAAACGTTTATGACCAAAATACGTCTACTGTGGCGTTTTGGTCACTAGCAACCTCCCCAGGCCACGTAGGCATCCAGCGTGGCAATCTGACGTGGCACAAGATTCAGCCCGATCCAATTCGATTTTCTACATGGGCTTAGCCCAACAATTCGGCCTTTTCAATATATATTTATTTCTGTTAACTTTCACTAGCTACATGGGCCTGGCCCAGTAATTCGGCCTTTTAAATTTCTTTGCCAATCCCTTTTGATAGATTTTTTTGGTCTTGTTTTTTCTGGGCCATTTCTTTGCTGGGCCTCTCAAGTTTTCCCCTCAAAAATAATTGTTCAATATATCTTGGGCTGGGCCGAAATAATTGATCCAATCCAACTTCTTTTATTATGCCATTGACATTACAACACATCACACTACAAGTTATCTTGGGCCTAGCCCAGTTCCGATACATTTTCAAAGCAACATGAAATATTATAGGAGCCCAAAATATAGTTACATGCATTCATTCTAGCAGTACATATCTCTACATCCAACCAGTAAGTGCCAAACAGAACTATTCTACAACAAAGAAAAGAAAATAGATGACAAGACATCACAGAAGTTCCTATTGTCCTCCTCCTTCAACATTTGAAAACCTTCACCTGGCAGTAGATCAATCATGAGTGAGAAACAATACAGCAGCAAAACAATACAGAAACAATACGGTTGATTATTCAAAGAAATTAAATTAAGTGTAGGTCACCCAAAGCTGAATTTCTTGCAATCCAAACAACACAAACAGTAGGAAGATGGTTGCATAGATACAAATCCATGTGGTAGCAGCAAAATTGGCCAATCTGTACAACATCTTCTCTGTTTGGTACTAACTAAAAAAACTGGACTTGTTCATACAAATCCCTCTTGAATTCCTTACACAGCCAAGATTTGCATCAAATATTCCTTAATTTAGCGGCATTTGTAAGCAGAGAAAGAGAGGGAGGGAGATGGGGATGCTACATACCTTGTCCTGAAGTTCCAACGACCGGACCAAAGAGAGGTTCCTCCTCGTCTTCTTTCCTCAGCCCCAAATTTGCCTGCAATAACCACAATTCATTGCATCAACCAGCGATCTGATCTCACAAGCGATCTGATCTCACAAGCCCCACCCAGGTGGTGGACTGGTGGTAGTACAGCAGCTAGAAGGCTCATCACTCACCTGTTGAAAAGCTCGACCCGGTACTCCATCTCCTTCTCCGCCATCCCGAACATCTGCATCGCACAACCACCACCATCAATTGACCTCAATCACAAGCTCGAAATCGAAGAGGAAGGCATATACGCACAAAAAAAGAACATGAAAATTCCAGAAAAGGGCGACTTGTAGCTGCCAGCAGCAACTTGAGAATGAATGATTGATATCCTGGAAGTTGTAAACTGGAAGCCAGAGAAGCTACTAGTCAGGTTAGTTTCCACAGGTTAATTAGTTTCAAGTTCTAAAACTGAATGCATGGGGTCGAGTATCAGTATTCTGTGTAAATTAGTCATATGATGTACCTGTAGTTGCGCAATGATTTTGCTCACGTTAGATAGCATGTACTTCTATACGAGAGAAAGAAGGATTGCTAGCAAATCTGCTACATTTTATTGTGCAATGTCAGTCAGTTTGTGTAGCTAAACTGCCAACAATGAACCAACCAAGTGCATATATACTGCTCGTGAGCATGACCAATTTTTTAATCAGACAAAATCAGATAAAAAATCTACAAGGTGAATAGTAGAAGCTGAGTTTTCAAAGAATGTATCACTTTCAGCTATACAAGATTGCCCATCCTCAAGAAAACAATTACAATTTCGAGTCATGGCCTGAACAGCCCCAGTAACTCATCCTCAAGAAAACAATTATAAAAGACTAATCTTAACCCACTGGTAGCAGTCGAACACTAGCAACTAGTGAGCACTGAAGAAACAACACAATGAAATAGCTTACCCTGATGGTGTCAGCGTAGTTCCATCTGACCTCCTTGGAGAGCTGGCCGAGGAGGCAGTACCTATGCACAGGCTGCAGCCTTAGAACCCTGCAAAACCACAAGCAACGTCAACATCAAACACACATACAAGACACACGCCAAGATCTAGAAGGCAGTCCAACGCTGACGTACTCCAGCGTGTCGGGGATGACCATGCGCTTGGTCCTGTCATACGGTGGTGGTGCGCCCTCGTATGCCTTAGCCTGGGCGTCGTCCTCGAGGCCACCAGCGGCCCCGGGTGCGGCATCCGGCGTGGACGACTAGCAGGCGAAGCTGAAGCTGCTGCATTGGGACAGTACGAACAGTGAGCCATATGCCTGGACCCTAAACCTTGAAGAAAGCAGTACAAAATTGCACTTCGTATAGGATTGTCATGCAAACCAAAGTAAGCATGAACCGAGTAGATCCCACTAGCATTATGCTTTCTAAAAGATTGCTTGACTAGCATTTTTAAAATTGTCGTGTTGTAGAAACTGAATTGAGGGTAGTGAAAAGGTCCAGAATTCATGAAGATAAGAAAGAAGTTCTTCCCTGGACTGGTTAGTTTTAGATGCTCTAGCGCAAAATCGACTCCAAGAAAGATCGACGATCCAATTCAAAGATGTAGAGAAAAGTAATACTTAAAAACGGGAAAATGTCTAAACAGCAAGCTAGCTGCACATTATACAGCATCAGCTTATTTCACTGCTCCATGGATGGAGCTTACAATACACTAACCACTTAGACGCACTAATGCAGATTAAAGGGATATGCATGTTTTGTGCCTGTTGGTTTAGGTAGATCTATTCTGGATACCAATGTTTATCTCCTTAGACCATAGGCATTCCATCAAACTGGTATGTTACAACAGACTGAATAATTCAAGGAATCACCTAGTAGTGGCAAGAATATACAATTGTACAAATGCAGTGCAAGAAGACTAACTACACGACAGTAACTTCCTAGAGTAGGCAATGTAAAAAGATGTGAATCTCAAATCTATAGCAGCTGTAGTGGTTCAATATAGATTATGAAATATAATTTAAAGAGAGAGCAGACTGCCTTTATACGATTTTGGTTACTACCAATTGTCAGTACGATTGCATTAGTGCGTCAAGACGCTGAACAATTTATGCTATCGTTCCAACAGTTTATGCTACAAGCCAACAATATATAAGCCCGTGCCAGTGCTGCTGTTCCGCTGCTCTGCTCCTTGTGCTGCCGCCAGAGATCCCCCGATGGCCTAGAAGAAAAATACTGTTAACTGACAATTTCTCAATAAAGTTTCTGTACAACAGCACAAGGTGGTTAACACAAAGGGGAAACAAAGAATTAACATGGCAGCAGAGCAAACCAATACAGCTTGCAAATAATAAGCACATGATATTGCTTGGCAAAAGAAGCCACCAGGATCCAAGTAGATCTAGATTTACAGGTGCAATCTTCAATAACTATTAAAGCCATAATTACCACTACAACGAACACAAACAGAATTATGTGTGAGTGTGCGTGTGCTGTGTGCAACACCAAACTGGCTGACAACCGAGATATTCACCAGAGGCTCCTTGAGCAGAATTTACAGGCCCACTGCTACGCATGCATCGCTAAGCTACTCCCATATAAATCCGCAACAACTTTTCGTCAAGAGCATAGGACTAGTAGGATGAAGCACATATACTGCCTGCCCTGGTCTATCGCTGCTCCTCACCCGGTTCTATCATATCTGCACCTACCTTATGGTCTCCACTTATACTCCAAACCATGTTTGTGTCTAAGCAATGTTAACATAGATAACAAACTAGACATGACAAGGTCACATCTATTTTAGTTGGAGAAACACCTTAAAATTGTATGGATCGTAAATTGTTACTACTACCAGTAAAAGGAGATAGAATCCTGGGACATTGTGATCACCTTGGCTTTGGTTTCCTCGTCGATGATGTTGGCTTTGAACTTGAGGAACCCCACGCGCTGCCCAAACATGTCCATCCCCTACAACACATCGCGGAGTATATTTCAGATGCGCCATCGACAGACAAATTCCCCGAGGAAATCGTACCAGCTCAAACATTTCGATTCAGAGGGAGGGGGAAGCAGTAGGACCGCACCTGGATGAGGATCTGCCGGAGGCTGAGCTTCCCATGGGCGAGCAGGCCCTTCTCCGCCTACAGGTTCTCCAGCCACCGCCGGAACAGCGCTGAGTCCAGCGCCTTCCTGAAGTCCTTCTCGCGGAGGCCCACCGCCGCCATGACCCGCACGGGCCCCGCCGCACCGGGCACCTCCACAGTTGTAGGGATGGTCGGGGGCCATGGCCGCAGCGCCATCAGCATCATCCTGCGCGGCTGCTCGTCCGAGACCCAGCCGAGGCCAGTGGGTGGCTCAGGCCCACGCCATGTGGTTGGGGGAATCCATGGCGCCGCCGCCCCCTTGTTCGAGTTGCTGATGGAGGGGCCACGCCGGTGCCGGATCCAGCGCCCGCTGGCCTTGACGTTGCCGGATGTGGAAGACCGGCGGCGAGGGGAGAGGTGGGTTGCGGAGAGGGAGTTGGCGGCGAGGGGAGAGGTGTGGCAGAGAGAGGGGGATCTGGATCGGGGGCGGAGTAGGAGTGCGGCGTCGCCATCGATTCGATCTGAATCGAGGGAGTGGGAGTTAGGGTTTGGGAGGTAGGAGCGGAGGGAGTTACAGTGGTGTGGGATCGATGGATGGATGGATGGATGGATGTGTGCCATGTCATCGATCCGTGGCACACACCTTTCCACCAATGAGAATTTAAGTTTATTTTCTGAGTGTAGAAATGGTTTTTTTAGGAACATATGAAATCTTGATGGAAAATTGGATCATATTTTGTGAAAATGCTCCAATATTGTGCACATGTGTGTATATTGGGATGGGGTTTTATTTCTTTGCACAAAAAATCATTTTTCAATTTTAGGAGTGGAAATAATCGGGTTTTTTGTGAACGACCTAGCAAATAGTTGTTGTAAAATTGGACCAAATAAATTTTCTAAAATACTAGGCCATATCTAATGCACAATTGACCAAATAGTTGGGTGTCAAAAGTTTCGACCCACTTCTGTTGAAAAATACAAATTTCCGCCGATTCAGCTGGAAGGGGGTCAAATTTGAACAGCAGCTGCCTCATAGTTTGCTATTTATTTTTTTCAAAAATCATTTCTAGGTACATAAGTATCTATTTAATCAGAGAAACACCAAAAGTTTTCCAAGATTCAACAACTAGCTAGGAACGGTCAAGCCCGCCGTTTTGACCGCATTTTGAAACGGGCATAAAAAATTCAAAAAAAATCAAAAAATTGGGAAACCTTCGCATTGTGTCATCATATGTGGCCAAGTTCCTAGGAAAAATAACAAACTTGTAATACGGCAATTATTTTAAAAAAGTGTTCTCAGAAACGAGCTATCACATGTGGAGATCAATGGCTTTCAAGCCAAAATGATCAATCTTATGGCCACATTCATGGCATAGTTTGTTCAAATGATCTCATATTGTGCACAAGGGTGCATATTGGAATTGCAAACAATGTTGCCTAAGGAAGTTTTCATTTTCGTTGGACGAAAAAACCATTTTCCATATTTCGAGTGCCCGAAAGAAGGTTTTTTTGTGAAGGAACTACCAAATAATTGTTGCAAAATTCGACCGAATCATTTTTATAAAATACTAGGCCATATTTAATGCACAATTGACAAAATGGTTGGGTGTAAAAAAATTTGATCCACCTCTCGTGAAGAAGGCAAATTTCCGTCGATTCAGCTGGAAGCGGGTCAAATTTGAACTGCAGCTGCCTCATAGTTTCTATTTATTTTTTTCAAAAATCATTTCTAGGTACATATGTATCTATTTAATCATAGAAACACCAAATAAAATTCCAAGATTCAACCACTAGCTAGGAACGGTCATTCCCGCCGTTTTGACCGCATTTTGAAACGGGTATAAAAATTTCAAAAAAAATCAAAAAATTGGAAAACCTTCGCATTGTGTCATCATATGTGGCCAAGTTCCTAGGAAAAATAACAAACTTGTAATATGGCAATTATTTTAAAAAAGTGTTCTCAGAAACGAGCTATCATGTGTGGAGATCAATGGCTTTCAAGCCAAAAGATCAATCTTATGGCCACATTCATGGCATAGTTTGTTCAAATGATCTCATATTGTGCACAAGGGTGCATGTTGGAATGGCAAACAATGTTTCCTTAGGAAGTTTTCATTTTCGTTGGACGAAAAAACCATTTTCCATTTTTCGAGTGCCCGAAAGGAGGTTTTTTTGTGAAGGAACCACCAAATAATTGTTGCAAAATTGGACCGAATCATTTTTATAAAATACTAGGCCATATTTAATGCACAATTGACAAAATGGTTGGGTGTAAAAAAAAATGATCCACCTCTCGTGAAAAAGGCAAATTTCCGCCGATTCAGTTGGAAGCGGGTCAAATTTGAACTACAGCTGCCTCATAGTTTGCTATTTATTTTTTTCAAAAATCATTTCTAGGTACATAAGTATCTATTTAATCAGAGAAAAACCAAAAAAATTCCAAGATTCAACCACTAGCTAGGAACGGTCATTCCCGCCGTTTTGACCGCATTTTGAAACGGGCATAAAAAATTCATAAAAAATCAAAAAATTGGGAAACCTTCGCATTGTGTCATCATATGTGGCCAAGTTCCTAGGAAAAATAACAAACTTGTAATACGGCAATTATTTTAAAAAAGTGTTCTCGGAAACGAGCTATCATGTGTGGAGATCAATGGCTTTCAAGCCAAATGATCAATCTTATGGCCACATTCATGGCATAGTTTGTTCAAATGATCTCATATTGTGCACAAGGGTGCATATTGGAATGGAAAACAATGTTGCCTAAGGAAGTTTTCATTTTCGTTGGACGAAAAAACCATTTTCCATTTTTCGAGTGCCCGAAAGGAGGTTTTTTTGTGAAGGAACTACCAAATAATTGTTGCAAAATTGGACCAAATCATTTTTATAAAATACTAGGCCATATTTAATGCACAATTGACAAAATGGTTGGGTGTAAAACAGTTTGATCCACCTCACGTGAAAAAGACAAATTTCCACCGATTCAGGTGGAAGCGGGTCAAAATTGAACTGCAGCTGCCTCATAGTTTGCTATTTATTTTTTCCAAAAATCATTTCTAGTTACATAAGGACCAATTTAATCATAAATACATGGTTTGGTGGCGATACGTCGAGGTTTGGGCGGTGGCCGAGGGCCTCAACTCTAGAGCGCGTAAACTCGCATGCCCGTCGCGTGGTCACCGCGTGACCGTAATGTTGCCATGTGTTCTGGGCGGCTTAGGCATGTCTCGTGGGTTGGGCACTCCCCAGGTTGGTCCTAGGAAGAAAATTACAACATAAGATTCTCACGAGAAGACCGATTGATGCTCAAACATGAATTAGCAGCCAAGTGTTTGATTAGCGGTACGGGAAATGCACATGGCCAATGGGCGTGAGTTTTGGCTGAGGATGATCATCTACTAAGGAGAATGTCTTCACAAATTTTTAGCTCAAAAGGAGGATCCTAGGTGGTACTTGCTTTGCAAAGTACCACGCTGGACAAAAATATGAATGTTTCAGCTGGGCTCAAAATAATGAATGGATTGAGCTGAAATTTTGTGGAGGATGGTTATTTGGGCATAGGAAAGCATTGTAGAAAATCGATACCATTTGGACATGCCAAAGTAGTACTTCCTTCACAATGCTCTTCTATGGACAGAAACTTGGGAAAACTAGTGAGAGAGATTGGATGAATGAAATGAGCTCAAAATTGGTGTAGGTAAGTTACTTAGGTATGGTCATGCGCTGGTCAATTTTCAGATCATTTGGGTAAGCCTAGCTAGTACTTACTTCACAAAGCTTCTCTCGAGGTAGAAACTTTGGAAATTTCCCGAGAAAGATTTACTAGGAAAATTGAGCTGAATATTATCATGTGGCAATGATTTGTGTATGGAAGAGTGCCCGAAAAGTTTGAGGGTAATAGGAGGGGTCTATATAACACTTGCTTTGCAACGTGCCAATTTGGCCATAAAAGATAAATTGAACCTGGCTCACATAGATGATTTGACTGAGCTGCAATTTGGAGGAGGGTGATAATTTGGGCATATGAAGAAACTGTATAAATTTCATGTCATTTAGAGATATAAAAAAGGTACTTCCTTCACAATGCTTCTAGGTGGACAAAAACTTTGGAAATTGCCCGAGGAAGATTTGCTAGGCAAATGGAGCTGAATTTTGTCATGCGGTAATGATTTGGATAGGAAAGAGTGCCCAAAAATTCGTAGGGCAATCAAGAATATATAAATAGCACTTCCTTCATAAAGTGTTATTATGAACATAATAGGAAAATGAATATTGTTGAATTAGTTTTGAACTAGGCAAGGAAGGATTTTTACATATTTGATGAAGATATGATCCAAAGAATTTATGAGAGTTTTTTGGGAATTTTGGGAATGATAGAAATATAGGTTGCTTCACAACCTAGGGCAAAAACTACCACATGGACATGACACATAGGCAAAACTGATGAGATGGCGCCTAGTCATCACAACCCACCACAATCTACAAGGTTATGACCATCTATATTGGTCATTAACAACTAGAAATAAGGCAGCGGACTAGCACTCTTAGCTTTGTGACCATTTTGTGTAAGGAAATTATGACCTTTCTGACCAAAATGGTCGCAATGGTTTAGGGTTTGAAGTCCCCTGAACAGCTTTTGACCAATTGGTCTAAAATGGTCATAAATTTATGACCAATTCTTCGAGGGTCACTGACAGAAGGTCATAAGTTGACATATTTCTTGTAGTGGGCCCACCACCATTGGTCCCGGTTGGTGGCCTAAACCGGGACCAAAGGCTCCCCTTTAGTCCCGGTTCATGCCACGAACCGGGACCAATAGTGTTGCCTATATATACCCTCGCCCGCGAGAAGAGCACTCCAGTGCTCTGTTTTTCTGGGCCGGCGATGGGAGGTGTTTGTGGTGCTCTAGCTCACCTCCTATGCACATGAGGTGTTCGATGAAATGCCCGAGCCACACTAGTTAAGCTTTCTCCTCTCGAAGCTCGACCTCAAAGCTCCATTTTCCTTGAGATTTGTCTAGATTTAGCGGTCCGTCATGCCCCACCCCTGTCTTCACCGCCGTCGATCACCCGCGCCGATCTCATCACTGAAACCACCGTGGTGAGCCTCTTATTCTTATCTTCTTTCTGAAAGGAAAAATATTGTTACTTGTATGTTTAGATAGATACTTGTATCATTTTCTTACTTTTATTATTGCATCTTATATAGTGCGATGGTTTTGGTATCCGCCCCCGTCGGCCCTCGTCCTGTCTATGATTCGGATGTGGTATATACATTAATCTTTATAACTATTGGTTCATTTATTGTTTATGAAAATTATGCGGACCAACGTGACATAGATTTTATTTGTCTAGGATGTATGTGAACCGGAAATTCCAACCGACCCTATTGTCGAGAGGTTAAATTTAGTTGAAGAAGAAAACAATTTCTTGAAGGAAAAAATAAAAAAAATGAGGAGGAGAAGATGATATTGGAGTTGCATGTTGCAGATGTCGTCGATGATCACAAGATCAAGATGGATGCAATGCGCTTGAAGATTAGAAAGATTAGAAAATATGCCATTCATACCGAGGCTTGGTATCATTATGCCGTTGGATCAATTGTTACCTTGGTTGCGATTATGATCACCTTTGTTTTCGCATTAAAATGTTTTACATAGTTTCAATGTATGGTTTAATTAATTAGATGCTATGGAGAGCTATATGTTGTTAGATGAGAACTATGTATGTACTTTGCTTTTAATGCATGTCATGGTGAACTTCTATTAATTTGGACACTTAATTATATATAATGCACGCAGATGAACCGACAATGGATGTACGGTGACAGACACACCTCCGAGTACATTAAGGGTGTGCATGAGTTTCTCGATGCGGCTGAGGCAAACAAGGAGAATGGTTTTATGTGTTGTCCATGCCCTGATTGTGGGAATACGAAGTCTTACTCTGACCGGAAAATCCTTCACACCCACCTGCTTTACAAGGGTTTCATGCCACACTATAATGTTTGGACGAGGCACGGAGAAATAGGGGTTATGATGGAAGACGACGAAGAAGAAGAGTACGATGACAACTACGTGCCCCCTGAATACCGTGATGCTGCAACGGGGGGAGCTGGTGAAGATCAAGAGGAACCAGACGATGTGCCCAATGATGCTGCAACGGGTGAAGGTGCTGAAGATCAAGAGGAACCAGACGATGTGCCCGATGATGATGATCTCCACCGGGTCATTGTCGATGCAAGGACGCAATGCGAAAGTCAAAAGGAGAAGCTGAAGTTCGATCGCATGTTAGAGGATCACAAAAAAGGGTTGTACCCCAATTGCGAAGATGGGAACACAAAGCTCGGTACCGTACTGGAATTGCTGCCGTGGAAGGCAGAGAATGCTGTGCCTGACAAAGGATTTGAGAAGCTACTGAAAATATTGAAGAAGAAGCTTCCAAAGGATAACGAATTGCCCGACAGTACATACGCAGCAAAGAAGGTCGTATGCCCTCTAGGATTGGAGGTGGAGAAGATACATGCATGCCCTAATGACTGCATCCTATACCGCGGTGCATACAAGGATCTGAACGCATGCCCCGTATGCGGTGCATTGCGGTATAAGATCAGATGAGATGACCCTGGTGATGTTCACGGCAAGCCCCACAGGAAGAGGGTTCCCGCGAAGGTGATGTGGTATGATCCTATAATACCACGGTTGAAACATCTGTTCAGAAACGGAAAGCATGCCAAGTCGATGCGATGGCACAGTGAGGACCGTAAGAAAGACGGGAAGTTGAGAGCACCCACTGACGGGTCGCAGTGGAGAAAAATCGTGAGAAAGTACTGGGATGAGTTTGCAAAGGACCCAAGGAACGTATGGTTTTCTTTAAGCGCGGATGGCATTAATCCTTTCGGGGAGTAGCGCAACAATCACAGCACCTGGCCGGTCACTCTATGTATGTATAACCTTCCTCCTTGGATGTGCATGAAGCGGAAGTTCATTATGATGCCAATTCTCATCCAAGGCCCTAAGCAACCCGACAACGACATTGATGTGTACCTAAGGCCATTAGTTGAAGAACTTTTACAGCTGTGGAATGGAAACAGTGTACGGACGTGTGATGAGCATGGACAGGTGGAATTTAACCTAAAGGTGTTGTTGTTCATGACCATCAACGATTGGCCCGCTCTCAGTAACCTTTCAGGACAGACAAACAAAGGATACCACGCATGCACACACTGTTTAGATGACACTGAAAGTATATACCTAGACAAATGCGGGAAGAATGTGTACCTGGGCCATCGTCGATTTCTTCCGACCAACCATCAATGTCGAAAGAAAGGCAAGCATTTCAAAGGCGAGGCGGATCACCGGAAGAAGCCCGCCATGCGTACCGGTGATCACGTACTTGCTATGGTCAATGATTTACACGTAATCTTTGGAAAGGGTCCGGGCACAGTAGCTGTTCCGAATGACGCTGAGGGACACGCACCCATGTGGAAGAAGAAATCTATATTTTGGGACCTACCGTACTGGAAAGACCTTGAGGTCCGCTCTTCAATCGACGTGATGCATGTGACGAAGAACCTTTGCGTGAACCTGCTAGGCTTCTTGGGCGTGTATGGAAAGACAAAAGATACACCTGAGGCACGGGAGGACCTGCAACGTTTGCACGAAAAAGATGGCATGCCTCAGAAGCAGTATGAAGGTCCTGCCAGCTACGCTCTTACGAAAGATGAGAAAGAAACACTAGTAGAAAAAGGGTCAAACGTGAAGCACATTAGTGCCGGTTTGTATTTGAGCCGGTACTAATGGTACCATTAGTGCCAGTTCGAACGGATTTGCATTAATGCCAGTTCGTGTTGAACCTTTAGTACCGGTTCGTGGCACGAAACGGTACTAAAGGGGTGGTGGCAGGCTGGCGTCAGGCCGGGGCCCCACGGTCACCTTTATTACCGGTTCGTGGCACGAACCGGTACTAAAGGTCTAACCTTTAGTACCGGTTCGTGCCATGAACCGGTACTAAAGGGGTCTGACCTATAGTACCGGTTGGAGACACAAACCGGGACTATAGGGCAATTTTCAAACTTGAAAAAAGCATAACTAAATCACCTAATTCAGAAAAATACATATAATATATCAAAATTCCAAAGGGAAAATAGAGTTTTTGGGCGTTTAGACGTTTTTTTGAATGTTTTTAGCGTTTAGTGCTAGGGATTAGATTTCAGCGTTTAGGGTTAGGTTTTATGGTCTAAACCCTTAGTTTTTACTGTTTAGCATAGAGTTTCCGACGTTTTAAGTCCCGGGTTTAGGGTTTAGGACAATTTTTGAAATGACAAATTGTAAAAGGAAAAAAAGATATGCTCTAATTTATGTTTTTTTGAATTTTGGTTAAATCTTGTCAAACCGGTCAAACAACTGATTCAAGAAATATAGAGTGTTAGTAAATAATTACGCAATAATATTAGTGTTACTAAATAAGTATCTCAGTTTTTTTGAATTTTGTTCAAATCTGGTCAAACTGTGGTCAAACTGTGGTCAAACTATGGTCAAACTACTTATTCAAGAAATATTAGTGTTACTACATAATTATTCAAGAATATTAGTGTTACTAAATAATTATTTCAATTTTTTGAATTTTGGTCAAATCTGGTCAAACTATGGTCAAACTGTGGTCAAACTATGGTCAAACTTATTCAAGATATATTAGCGTTACTAAATAATTACTGTTTTTTTAGAATAATAGTTTCAAACTCAAACGGTGAAATGTGTGACTTCATGCTCAAGCTAAACTCCTGAGGGTTAATAGGATTGACATCTTACTATTATCCGGAAAACAACAAGTGCAGACTCAGAAACGAAGGAGAATAGAACCTGAAAGTTAAGCGTGCTCGGGCTGGAGTAGTGAGAGGGATGGGTGACCGGTCGGGAAGTTAGATGATTTGAAATGAGTGATCCACACTTGAGCAGTTAAGAGAGGTGAGTAGAGACTAAATCATCAAATAAAAAAATCAAAAAAAAATTCCAAAATATTCAAAAAAAAACCTTTAGTACCGGTTGGTTCCAAAATTTTCAAAAAAAAAATTCAAAAAAAAACCTTTAGTACCGGTTGGTAACACCAACCGGTACTAAAGGTCCCCCATACCAGGGCGCGAGCTCACGCCACGTGGTGGCACTTTAGCGCCGGTTCGTGCCGAATCGGTACTAAAGGGGGGGGGGGGGCTTTAGTGCCGAAACTTTAGTGCCGGTTCCATAACCGGCACTAAAGGCCCTTACGAACCAGTGCTATTGCCCGGTTCTGCACTAGTGAAATCACTACAGCAGGAAAAACAAAAGAAAAATGCCTATAATATTTGTTATGACTAACTAAAATTACCAAATTGAGTATAATGATAAAACACAGTAGTATTAAATAGCAGGAAAAACAATGACTCAAAAATCAATTTTTATTGTAAAGTTATTCATAAACTAGTGACATAAAATAAAAAAGAAATCACTACAAAACTATAAGTATTTAATTCTAAGTAGAAATGAAAAAAATAGCAAAAAATGCCACCAACTGGGCCACCACGGCCTGAATACGACTACAAACCCAACCATGGGCCAGGATTCAGGCCCGCAGCAGGCCCAGTAGGCCCACATGCATTGCAATGATAGATTAGGCCCGAAAGCCTGCAGTTGAGAGGAGCTCGAGAGGGTGGGCGCAGCAGCGCTTATAAACCACTCCCGAGCCCTCTCAACTAGCGAGGTGAGACTAAACTTTTGGGCGCGGGAAGCACAAGGCCATTGGTCCCGGTTGGTGGGACGAACCGGGACCAAAGGGGTGCATTGGTACCGGTTCGTGGCACCAATCGGGACCAATGCCCCTCTTTAGTCCCGGTTGATGCCACCAACCGGGACCAAAGGCCGCCGCTTCCCGCCCTTTGGGCTGCTGAAAAGAGGCCTTTTTGGTCCCGGTTGGTGGCACCAACCGGGACTAAAGGGGGGCATTAGTCCCAGTTTGTGCCGCGAACCGGGACCAATGCGCCGTCTATATAAGCAAGACTTGTGAAAAATTTCGTTCAGTTTTTCGATCCCGCCCCGACGACGCCGAGCACATCGACGCCGCCAGGCTGCCCCGACACCGTCCGCCGCCCCTGCCGTCGCCCCCGACCGCGCCGTCACCGTCGCCCGTGCCTCGCCGTCGCCGTCGCCGTCGCCGACGTCGTCCCCGAGCCCGCGCACCCCTGTCCTCGCCCCCGAGTGCGCGCGCCTCCGCCGTCCTCGATCCTTCCTCGTCGCCGACGCCACCTCGCGGTGAGCGCCGCCCTGTTCCCCTGCTCCTCCCCCTGTACTGGCCGCCGACGCCGCCGCGCGCTGCCATCGCGCCGCCGCGCGCTCCTGCCCTTCGCTGCCGCGCCGCCCCTGCCCTTAATTTTTTTTAGTTTATTTTTTTTCATATGTGTATGTATATTGTATATGTGTATGTATAATGTATATGTGTATGTGGTTAGTTTAATTTTTTTTGTTCATATACATATATATAAAGTTTTTTGTTCATAGAAAGTTTTTTGTTCATATATAGAAAGTTAGAAGAAAATTTAGAATATGCTAAAATTTAGAAGAAAAAGAAGGATAGGAAAGAAGAAAATAAGAAGGGGAAGAAAGAAGAAGAGGAGAGGAAAAAGAGGAGAAATAAATAAGAAGAGGAAAAAAGAAGGAAAAAAAGAGGAGAAGAATAAAGAAATAGAGGAGAAGAAGAAGAAAATAGAAATTTCTATTTTCTTCTTCTTCTCCTCTATTTCTTTATTCTTCTCCTCTTTTTTTTCTTCTTTTTTTCTTTGATCTTCTCCTCCATTCCTTTCTTCTTCTTCTCTCTATTCCCTCTCCCGATAACTTCAACACGAGGGGGGGTCGATATACCCCTCGGATAACTTCGACATGATGGGTGGTCGATATATATACCCCCTCTCGACTGTGATAATAACTTACACCGCGGGAGCACCCCCCGACCCTCTCGCTCGACCAAAACTCTCGAGGACACCCAAACCCTAGAAAAAAACGATGTCGGTCTCCTACCCCCTCCCGTCGCGCCCCTACCCGACAAACTCTCTCGAGGCCACCCCAAACCCTTGAAGCGTTGTCGAGGCCACCCCAAACCCTAGAGAAGCAGCGTCGAGGCCACTAATTAATATATATGATTCCTTACTATGATTAGCTAGCTAGTTCTACGTTTGCCACTAATATATCCATTTGTCATGTTTGAATAATAATTGCCATGTTGTAAATATTTGTAGAAACTATGGACACCACCCGAGACGAAGCAAACGAAGCGATGTTGAGGGACATAATCGCAGAAGGAAGTGATGCCGTCTCGTTGTATCTCAACGACACCGATGGTACTCTGGAAGGAGAGGGTGAAGAAGCTGGCTCTGGTGACCTAATGCCGGTGCAAGAAGAAGAACGTGAGGACGGCTTCGGTGACCCAATGCTGGTGCAAGAAGGAGACCGTGATGACGGCTCCGGTGACCGAACCGAGTCCGGCCAGGTATATATATTAGTTAAGCCTATGCTGACTAGCTAATTGATGCATTCATTGTTTTGGTATGTACACATATTAATTAAGTCTTTGCTCTTTTTTCTAGCCCTCCAGATCGAGCACAACTAAGGTAAAGAGCGAGGCCCGAAGAAAAAGTTGAGCTCGGATGAAAGGTTTGAGATCATAGCAATCGCGCTCGACGGCCAACCTATTGAACCCATCCGAACAAAGAAGGCATTTGTTGCTCAGTGCGGGGTTCTGGTTAGGGACAAGATCCCGATCAGCATCCACCAATGGTTGAAGCCGGCTACAGAAGACCCTGAGGTGTCTTACGTCAATGATATGCAGAAAAATGATCTTTGGACTGAGCTGAAGACAAATTTCACCCTACCGCCAGAGGATGATCCGGAGAAGCCAGTTGAGCAATTAATCAAGTCTTTTGCTCTTAAGAAGATGGCAGACCTATTCAGGAGGTGGAAGAATGACCTGAATAGGTTTGTCGAGAAAAAAGAGACACCAGAATTCAAGGGCATATATGAGAAGATCAGAGATGACTGGACTGCATTTGTGGCCTACAAGACATCGGAAAAGAGTAAGCAGATGTCGGCGACAAACAAGAAAAATGCTGCGAAGAAGAAGCTTCACCATCGCATGGGGTCAGGTGGCTACCTCGTAGCCCGGCCTAAGTGGGCCAAGGCTGAGAATGATCTGCTTGCAAAAGGGATCGAACCAGAGACAATGAGCTGGCCAGACCGTTGCCGGACTTGGTTCTTCGGGGCTGGCAGAACCTTGGACCCTGTAACAGGGAAGTGCATTTGGACGGATGAGCAACTTGACATACCCTTGAAGAAGCTTCGGTACTATATCGCTGCAGCGCAGAAAGGGACGTTCCTTCCAGATAGAGAGAATGACGAGCTCACAAAGGCCCTCGGAAATCCTGAGCACCCTGGACGGACACAAGGCACGCCAGGCTCCATTCCGTGGAAGGCTGGGTTTCCGGACGCAGGCGGTTACAGAAGCCAGGAGAGGAGGAAGAAAGTGCAGCAGTCCGAACTGCAGGCGCTTAAAGAAAGGGTACTCGGGATAGAGGAACGAGAAGCAAATCGCAGCAAACGAACTGCCGAAGCTTCCCCTGAAGCTACCCCGCCATCTCAGCGGAGAAGCAGCATGGCTTCCACTGAGCTACTTCAGCCGGAGCTTGTCTTGACGGCTCCTGCCAGCTATCTCGTGGATGCTATCACGGAGGCTCAAATTTGCCACCTTATGACGCAATGGATGAATATGAAGGTCAAGGCGGCTGTTGGCTCTGTTTTTCCTAATGAACCCGACGCAACTTTTCACTGCCAGCCGATTCCAAAAGGATATGCTAAGGTGATGGTGGATGAAATAACGGAGGGATTTGAGGACCTCCCGCTTGACAACCTTACCGGAGAAGGGGAGACTCGGCTGGGTTCTGCTCTGAAGACTCCATGCCTATGGCGAAAAAAGCTCATCAAGCTTCCAAACTGGACGCCTCCGCCTCCTCCTCCAGCGAGTCAGGGCACTCCGCCTCCTCCACCGCCTCCTCCTCCGGCGAGTGACGACCAGGGCCCTCGGCCGGCTCCTTCTCCGGCGCGTGGCGGCACTCCGCCTCCTTCTCCGCCTACGCCGGCGCGCCCGAGCAGCCAGCCTACTCCTTCTCCGCCTCGTCAGCAAGGGCGGAAGAGATCCGCCGCCGCTCCGGCAGCTGCTCCGGCGCGTCGTAGTCCTTCTCCTGCGCCTCATAAGCAAGTCAAGAAGACTGCCGCTCCGTCTACTCTGCTGGCCTCTAGCAGTACAGCCAGAGGCGGGAGGAAATACAGATTCGGTCCTTCTCTGAAGACTCAAGAGAAGTTACCATATGAGAGGACCCTAGAGGAGAACGCGAGGATCACACAAACCGAGGTGGATGACTGGTTTCAAGGGTTGAAAGCAAAGAGAAATCCACCTCCGAAGGAGAAGCTAGATCTGGTGAAAGTGAAGCGCACTCTGGCTGCCCTGGCAAAACCACCCAAGTCTCCGCCGAAAGGCAACTATGAGCGCATTATTGCAAAGACATGGGCCAAAGCGTCGCGGTCGGGAAGTACAGTCAGTGATCAAAGGCTGAAAGAACGACGAGTAGCTGGGAAACAAATTGCCCAGCTCGGCGAACAAGCAAAGCAATCGTGCCCCCCGCTTAAGGTGCCTAGCGTCGATCCGAGGATGGCGCCCGGTTATAAAAATCCTGACGATTACCTGCCCGACGATGTATATTATGATTTCCTGGACGTGCAGATACACAGATACGAGTACGGGAAGCCTCTCGTCAAAGATGAAAGATCTCTAACAACGATGATGTGAAGATTGCATGATTGGTACATGAAAACCTGCAGAGAGTCTGGGGGAGGAATACTTTGTATATGAGAGTTAAACCGGAGCATGACCTCATTGGAATTGAACTGTTGCATGTTCCATTTGAGGAGTTCTATCAGTTTTTCAATCAATTGGCCCTCGATAAAGCAACGGTCACCTGCTACTGTTTGTAAGTACTACTACTTCTGTCATTAAGTCTCTCTATATAGCTCAGCTCTTTCATTGCATGTATTTATAATTATCCTCACTATATTATGCAGATTGAAGATCGCCGAATTGAAGAAAAGACAAATCGGTGATATTGGGTTCATTAACACAAATCTCATAGATGCAGTTCAGGTTAAAGATCATGCCGCAGATACTGAGGCCAACTTGCTATGATCATTCAAAATAAATGAACACAAAGATATAATACTCTTTCCTTACAACTTCAAGTGAGTGTTGTCTTGTGCATATTCGGTTTCCCTTATATATTAGTCCAGGTTATAGTAATGTAATTGATGAGTTATGCATGCTCGCAGTTTCCACTATATTCTCCTGGAGATTAGGCTTGAGAAGGGAGTAGTAACTGTCTTGGACTTGAGACGAAAAGATCCCCAGGAGTATGCGGACATGACTGAAATCCTCAAGAAGTAAGTTAAATCGATCATTATCCACCATATCAGCAAATTTGTTCATTTCCTGATATCAAGTAATTGTTTTCTTTTGTCTGGCAGTGTTTGGAGAAAATTCAGCACAAAATCCCTGGGACTCCTGAAGGAGCTGGAATTTAGATACCCAAAAGTAAGTACTACAGTACCATGTTCCACGCGTCTCCTAGCTATTGATTCAAGCGCTAGTTTCATCAATACCATTAGGCATTCTTGCTTATCAGTTTGATTGACCTCTATTTCTTGTAAAGTGGTTGTGGCAGGACCAAGGGAATGATTTCTGTGGATACTATGTCTGCGAGTCCATCCGCCACATGACCTGTGAGCGGGGCGGGTACTCTGAGAAACAATATGAAGTGCGTAAGAAATAATATTCACAATTTTTGTTTATTACCATCATTTGTGTTGAGTTTCATTCATTCATATATATATATGTATTGACCCCCTTCTTCAAATTAGATGTTTCGGCAGCGGGATGAACTCCTAAAACTAGATCGCATGCGAGCAATTCAAGAGGAATTGGCGGCATTCTTTCTTGACCACGTGATCGCTGAAGACGGAGAATACTATGTGGACCATGCGTCCATAATTTAAGAGATTATATTTGTAAAATATAATTATTGTATATATGTAGCCGGTAGTGTCGGACGATAGATATACGAGAACTTGTTGTTCGACCAATCTCTCGGAGAAGGAGAGGTGGTCGATATCACTTCTCTCTGTATGCATATATGTTCATGACGATCTTCTGTTTCCTTCGTTTGCTTACTAGCTAGCTAGCGTGTCTAGTCCTCTCTATACGTATATAGTATACGTAGCGTCGACCAAGCACGGACATAAGAGAGAACATTCTCTCTATTAATTAGCTATCTAACACAATATATGAAATACCTAAATTAACCCCCAAAACCCCCAACCCCCCCCCCCCTTTCAAAAAAACAAAAACCCCAGCCACAGAAATGCTGACGCGTGGAGGTCTATTGGTTCCGGTTGGTGCCACCAACCGGGACCAAAGGCCCTCCTGCCTGGGCTCGGCGCACAGGCCACGTGGAGGCCCATCTGTCTTGGTTCTGGTTTGAACCGGGACTAAAGGGTGAGGGTATTAGTAACGACCCTTTAGTCCCGGTTCGGAAACCGGGACTAAAGGCCCTTACGAACCGAGACAAAAGGCCGGTTTTCTACTAGTGAACTATCCCCTCCTTGGGAAGGACCCTTTGTGGTCAGCAAGAATTTGAACAACGGGTCATACTACCTTATCGATGTTCGAGAGCACAAAGACTCACGTAAATTGGAGGAGGAGACCCGCCGGCCGTGGAATATAGCTCATCTTCGGCCTTACTATACTTGAGCCACCGGCTCTAATGTGTATATATTTCTACTATGTATATATTACATAAAGCAATAAAGCATGACCTCTGTCCTTTTTTCCACTCCCAAAAAAGGTTTATGTGTCTTCTTTGTCAGGTGGTGGAGATAACCAAGAGGAAGCGGGTCGTATCTAAATCCGGCTTTTCCTTTGGTCTGGCTTATGATCATATCTGAATCTAGCCATGGTCACTTGGGGGCTTCCTGTTCAAACATCGATCGTATTCAAACCAAAGAGAACATAGTTGTCGATACCCACTTGATCGGCATACTGCCAAACCCACTTGGGGGCTTCTTGATCATATTTGAATCATAGCTTAACCCCTTTGGGTCTGACGTGGATCGTATTTGAATCAGCGTCATTAAACAACTCTTAAGGTCACTTGGGGGCTTCCTGTTCAAACATAGGTCGTATTTGAACCAAAGAGAACATAGCTGGTGATACCCACTTGATCGGCATCGCCACGGCAACTGGGGGCTATATGATCGTATCCGAATCTTAGCTTAACCCCTTTGGAACGGTTCACTGATCGTATTCAAATCAGAGGCCTTTTAAATTTTATTAATTATACTTGATTGTCTTGAGAATATCTTGAAAACACAATGGAGTATACTGCAATCCTCCGGTGTAACATTGGTTACATCAGGTTGATAAGTGCCAGGTGAACTTTATGTATCAATTTTCAGGAGTTAAACTCGACCTCAGGGGTTGGGTTATATAAGCCGGAAAGATAACCGTAAGCATCACAGGTATATCATTGTGATTATGTCTACTAAGTTTAGTCATATGCTGGTTTTCCTGTAAATATTCGGTGTGTATTCCGGGTTATCAAGGCTTATGTGACCCTCAATGCGATAAGTCGCCGAGGGTTTTTTGTTTGTCTTATGTGCAGGGCAATACAAGATATTTCTGCAAGGACATAACAGATTCATGTAAACTTCAAGAGCATAGTAACGGTGACTTATGCAAGTATTAAGTCCCATAAGCATGCACGAAGGCATGACAAAAGTCAAAGTATTTTCTACTCTATTACAAGACCCCCCGGGTCTGAATGATGAGGCATTGTTTTTTCTACCAAGACATAAGCATGTGGCGCCTGGCGATTTATTCTTGGGGTTGACCTGAAGCTTCCGGGTTATCCTTCTCCGCCTCTCCGCCAGTTGCCTTGTCCTGGAAGGATGATGATGCCCAGTCAATGCCACTCAAGGCTTCAAACTCAGCTTCATCATCTATTAAACCGGTTGGGTCGACTTCAGGGGCAAAGGTGTGCTTACGAGTTGGAGGAACCAGGCTGACTTCATGGTAATGAGGTGTTGGAATCCTCCGGTTCTCCTTATCATAACCCGGTTGATATTTGGTCAGTTCGGTGTCATTCCCAATAAGAGTAGCCACCGGGCATATGTCTTTCACACAAGCGGTAAAATCTGCCTCGTCAAATAAGGTGCCTTCCTCCTTTAGACTCGGGCATCCAAGAGCGATATCGGCCGGGTCCAGTGTGACGCCCCCGATTCAATCGTACACTAATCATGCACGCAAATGTGTACGATCAAGATCAGGGACTCACGGGAAGATATCACAACACAACTCTAAAACATAAATAAGTCATTCAAGCATCATAATACAAGCCAGGGGCCTCGAGGGCTCGAATACAAGTGCTCGATCATAGACGAGTCAGCGGAAGCAGCAATATCTGAGTACAGACAAAAGTTAAACAAGTTTGCCTTAAGAAGGCTAGCACAAACGGGGATACAGATCGAACGAGGCGCAAGCCTCCTGCCTGGGATCCTCCTAACTACTCCTGGTCATCGTCAGCGGGCTGCACGTAGTAGTAGGTACCTCCAGTGTAGTAGGAGTCGTCGTCGATGGTGGCGTCTGGATCCTGGGCTCCATCGTCTGGTCGCAGCAATCGGGTAGAGAAATGGGAAAAAGGGGGGAACAAGGCAACCGTGAGTACTCATCCAAAGTACTCGCAAGCAAGGAGCTACACTACATATGCATGGATATATGTGTAAAGGGCCATATCAGTGGACTGAACTGCAGAATGCCAGAATAAGAGGGGGATAGCTAATACTGTCGAAGACTACGCTTCTGGCAGCCTCCGTCTTGCAGCATATAGAAGAGAGTAGACTGAAGTCCTCCAAGTAGCATCGCATAGCATAAATCCTACCCGACGATCCCCTCCTCGATGCCCTGTTAGAGAGCGATCATCGGGTTGTATCTGGCACTTGGAAGGGTGTGTTTTATTAAGTATCCGGTTCTAGTTGTCATAAGGTCAAGGTACAACTCGAGGTCGCCTGTTACCGTGGACACGGCTATTCGAATAGATCAACTTCCTTGCAGCGGTGCACCACATTACCCGACACGCTCGATCCCATTTGGCCGGACACTTTCCTGAGTCATGCCCGGCCGCGGAAGATCAACACATCGCAGCCCCACCTAGGCACAACAGAGAGGTCAGCACGCCGGTCTAAACCTAAGCGCACAGGGGTCTGGGCCCATCGCCCATAGCACACCTGCACGTTGCGAACGCGGCCGGAAGAGACCTAGCCACCTCCAGTACAATGGAAGCCACGTTAAGCGGTCCAATCTGGCGCGCGCCACTCAATCGCTGACGTCACGAAGTGCTTCGGCTGATACCATGACGCCGGTTGCCCATATCTTGTCCCACGTGGCGGTTAGTGCGTGTAAGGTCAACGACCCAACTCAGATCAAATACCCAGATCTCGTTAAGCGTGTTAAGTATCCGCGAATGCCGAACAGGGCCAGGCCCACCTCTCTCCTAGGTGGCCTCAACCTGCCCTGTCGCTCCGCCTCAAAGTAACAGTCGGGGGCCATCGGGAACCCAGGCCCACCTCTACCGGGATGGAACCACCTGCCCCTTCAGCCCCCATCTCCGACCAGTATCACAGGTAATGTAATAGTGTAAAGTTTATAGGATATGCCCGTGATCACCCCCGAGTGATCACGGCCCGATAGTATAGCATGGCAGACGGACAAGAATGTAGGGCCACAGATGGAATACTAGCATCCTAAACTAAGCATGTAGGATAGCAGGTAAAGGTAACAACAGTAGTAGCAATGACAGGCTATGCAGCAGAGTAGGATTATCGGAAAGCAGTAACATGCTACACTACTCTAATGCAAGCATATAGAGAAGAGTAGGCGATATCTGGTGATCAAGGGGGGGCTTGCCTGGTTGCTCTGCAAGAAAGAAGGGTCATCTTTGGTGTAGTCGAACACACGGACATCGACAGCGGTCTCGGAGTCTACCGGAAAGAAGTAACGGAGGGGGAACACAATAAATATCAGAGCAATCAAATGTAACACAAAGCAAGACGCGGCAATATGCGGTGCTAGAGGTGACCTAACGCAGCAAGAGGTTATACTGGCAAAGGGGGAAAACATCTGGGAAAGTATCCCCGGTGTTTCGTGTCTCCGGACAGATGAACCGGAGGAGGAAAGTTGCGTGTTTGCTATGCTAGGGATGTGAGGCGGGTAAACGGACTATGTATCTGGGTTCGTCTCGTCGTTCTAAGCAACTTTCATGTAGAAAACATTTTCATCCAAGCTACGGTTTATTTTCTATGATTTTTCAAACTTTTAAAGTTTTTCTAAAATTATTTATTAATTCGAATTAAAACAGGATATACTTTTTATACCCACTGAGGGCTAGCCATAGTCAATGCCACGTGGGGCCAGGGGACTAGGTTGACCTAGTCAAATGTCCAGTCAGCAGTTGACTAGTCATCTGTTGACTGGTCAAACCTGGGTAGTGGGGCCCAGGTGTCATTCTCTGTTTGGTAGCTAACCAAGTTAATTAGTTTAGTTAACAGATTAGTTAAGTTACTTAGCTAATTAGATTTAATTAAACAGGGTTAATTAATTAATTAATTTTTATTATATATATATATTTAAATCCTTTTTTAAACGTCCTCAGGGGTGGCCCCCGGCTGTCATTGGCCCATAGGCCAACCGGGGCGGTTCGTTAGCGGGTGCGGGCGCCGGCCCGACTAGGTACTGGCCCATGCCAGCCACGGCTGAGCACGGCCGGCGGGCGGCAGTAGCAGGGGAGGCAGGGACCGGCGTAGGAGGGGGCCGGCGGCTGTGCAGGGGGCATCAACGGCGGCGACGACAGTCGGCGTGAGCTGGGATGCGACCGCGGGGGGCGAAGGATGCGGGCGAGCACTGGGCTCTAGGGGCGCGGGCGCGGATGCAGAGCGCCGATGCAGGGGGGCGGTGAGTGCGCGGGGCTCGGGCGCGCATGCGCGGCAGCAGCCGAAGCCGAGCAGCAGCAGCAGCGTGCAGCGGGGGCAACGGCCAAGCAAGGCCATGGCGCGGCAGGTGCGGGCAAGGAAGCGGAGGTGGGCGAGGGAGGTCCGGGCCGGCGTGGCATGCGCGTGTGTGCGGGCGCGCGAGCAAGGCAGGGGGGTCGCGGTGGCTGGCGGGGGCACAGCCAGGCGCCGCGGGACGGAGGCGGAGCACGGTAGCGGTTGGCGTGGGCGGCTCCGATGCAGTGCGGGATGGAGCCGAGCGTGAGGGGAGAGGGCGCGGCCACGACAGAGAAAGGAGAGGGAGGGGTTGCTCACGGCGGGGAGTAGGGTCTGGGTAATGGTGCTCGGGGTAGCCGGTCGGGGAAGAGGCGGGAAGGCGACGTCGACGAGGTGACGGTGAGCAGCGACGGCGCGCGATGTATCGAGGCGCCGCAGGGTCGTGCCCCTGCTCCAGCACGTGCCGAAGGGGTGCCGGACGCCGTGCGGGAGGAGACGGAGAGGCGAGAACCGACGAGGTGGCGAAGGGGCGACGCGGGATCGGGGTTGCTGCCTCCCGATCCAGATCGAGGGCAGAGGAGGAGTGGGACGAGGGAGAAGGAGTGGGGGCGAGTGGAGTAGTGGGGGTTAGGGTTGACCTAGTAGGGCGCCGGGGTGGGCCGGCCTGGTTGGGACATGGCCCAGTTGGGCCAGGGTTTGCTGGGCCGGAGCCCGGGGGGTTCTTTTGTTTTCTGTTTTCTTTTCTTTGTCTATTTTCTTTTCTATTTTATTCTTTTAATTTTTGTTTTATAAAATATAAATACAACTCCTAAATTAATGTTACAACTTATTATACTGCCCCAAAAAGTTTGACACCTAAGTAAAATAGCTTGCATTATTGTAATTTTTAAAAGGCATTTAATTAATTGTCATAGTTGTTGTTTTAATTACTTTAGAGCCTTTAAACATTTTATAAAAGTGTGATTTATCCGCTAGTATTATCCATGATTTATTTGACACATTTTGAAAATTTTAGTTTTAATGTTTGAAAACTTTTATTGTTTGCCGGATTTTGAATTTGAATTTGAATCAGCTTCGAACTAACTCGAGTTTATCAACAGTAACCGAGGTGATGTGGCAGCATTAACAGAGGTTTACTGTAGCTTGATTATCCGGGCATCACAATTCTCCTCCACTACAAGAAATCTCGTCCCGAGATTTAAGAAGGGAGTAAGGGGGAAAGTTCTGGTTATGAAATTTTAACGGGTGTCATCGGTCTTGGTTGCTCTTCTCGAAGAGGTCGATCCATTGTGTTGCTGTCTTCATTCCTCTTCTTCCGGGCATCATGATGAAGTCGTCATCCTTTCTTCGGGGGTTCCATCGTACTTACGAAAAAGGATAATGGGTATCTTCGGGAGAACGGACCTTACAAGGTTGACTATCTGGTAGATAACTCAGGGAATGTGGTAGAAAGTAACTCTTGAATAGATACTTAAGAAAATATCGAGAGTAAAGTAAGAAGGTACCATGAGAAGTTTCAAACGGATAGGCAATCGTTCGATGTCTGAAACAACATGCGAAAGGGGTCCAAAGCAACGAGATTGAATATTGCGTCTGTTACCAGAATAGATCACTTGGAAGGTGGCCCGTGAATTACATACGAGGCCACGCGCGAGGAATAACTTTGGGAATAGGGGGTGTACAGGAGAGTCAGATTTCGATCCTGTGGAACTGTGGGTTATGGGCCCACCATGTGGGTTTTTTTAATAGGAGCAGTGACATCTTGCATGGTCATGATAGCAAGGCATGTCAGAGAGTACCATGTCAGTTATGTCGGCAACAACGTTGGTGCCAAGGGCGAGGGACGAAGAGAACCATTTTCCTGCTCGTTGCAACGAGGCGGACCAATAGGCAAGGTTCTCGTCCATTGCTGGTTACCAGAATGTCATCAACAATAGTAATAGGGTATTGCTGACAGAATTGTACAACGAGGGGTTTACTTAAGCAGGAGAATATTACTGCTTAGATCAAATAGATCACAAGAAAGGTTAAACCAAACAATGGAAAGGAAAATATGATTATCAGATTAAACAGAACAATGGAAAGGAAAATGTGTTAAAACACATATTCCAGGGGTATATCCTTCCCAAGGACAAGCAGAGCATGATATCCAAAACAGGATATAATGTAGAAAAGCCTCTAGGTAAGAGGAGAGAAATTTCATGACATTATCCATACAACGGTCTTTGGATAATTGAACAAGAAACATTTAGCATTGGGCTTCAAATGTTCTTGTTGATGAAGAGAGTACCACAGACATGCTTCGAGATAGCCTTGACATGTTCTTCTATCAAAGGTCGGACTTTGGATATACAAAGGATTCATCAGGAACAATTTATAAAGAAAGTCATTCCATTTCCTCATGGAAGAATGGTTAACCTTGCTAAAAAAGGAAACTAAAACATTAGGTCCTCCGGTCAGGTGTGCTAGGCATGACATCACCTTACCGGGTCATATAAGGACCAATGATATGACTCTTCAAAAATGTTCCAACCATCATATCTAACCGAGGTTCAGATCCGATTGGTGTCAGGACACCTCCGACATTAGGATGCCTAAGAAGTAAAGGTCCAACACAAATTGTCGAGATGACATTGTAAGATTCTCAAGAAATGACTATGGAAGCAAGTTCCGAATCATGCGTTCATCATTAAACCAAGGAGAGGATGAGGAGGTGGCTGATAGGCTCAGCCACAAATCATCGAGATTTCCAGAGGATGGATTTCCACAATTATGTGAACAAGGAAAACTATTTGTCGGATCAAATGATATAATGATGTATGCTCGAGGGAGACATACACAACTGAACAATGATAGAAGGGTGCACCCAGGAATCTGGACTAGGTAGCACGATCAATGTTCGAATGATGATTCAATAAGCAATAGACTTAGAATGGAACTGTAGACCAATAATTTCAAAGCAATAGGGTTGCTAGAAGTTTAGAATTTACGCATCATAGACCATTTGTCGGTATTCCGGTTAGAAACAACACGAAGACCAAGAAATGAACGCAAAAGGCGAGAGATATTACTATATCAAGAATTCTCAAGAGGTGGTAAAATTACCACGACATTCTTGACATAAAAGGTGATAATAATCCAAGGTGGAACATAACATAAGCTGGATAGCAAGGAGCTCCATAACATGATCAAGTTTGTGCCGGAGGGAGGGCAATAAAGATGTCGATGATAGCACAATTCATCGAGGGGCAAGGATGGCATTCCTCATCATGAATTCAGTTGATACCCTTGAAGAGCTCAGAATGCTGATGATTAAAATTAGCACGATAATGATGTATCCATTCAGGCTAGGACAGACATGGAGTATTAAACTTGTAAGCAATGAAGATCTCTAATCCTCGTTGAATCGCAGTGCAGACTCGATTCCGTTATCGGTGTCCATGAGTGTTTCATAACTCAAAGCCTGTGAAAAATTGGAGTCCGTGAGAATGTAATACCTGATGAAGAACTCATAAGAGGTTATGCAGTTCCATGATAATCTCGAGATAACATGGGGGTAATGCTCGACGACAGATCAAAGTAGAGATTGGACTAGGGTATTGCTCTGCAGAAGACAAATGCTAAACTTGCACGAGAAATGTTATTTAAAGGAGAACATGGTCGGAACCACGATTGCAAAAGGCCAGATCCCAGAGATAAGATGAACTTATACCAAGGGAATAATTAATTTAAGAAAAGCTTTAATGATAAGATCTACATCGTGTCCATGGGCATGAACACAAAGTTCAAGGTCGACTCCCACTTCTTTAATGTATAACCTTCCATTCACTTTTCTCTTTGATAAAGGCATTAGTGTTGAAAGTTTTATTTGGCAAAATACCAGAAGAGTATGACTCGTGAAAACTCTCGAGTTCACACCTATTAAGGAAGGCATAAGTTCAACCCATCGGGGCATCTTAGAAACATATACCACAAGCTTCAAGAGTAATATCACCAGCTCGAAAGCAGAGCATGGTTGGCAAAAGGAGAGGACACAATTTATCAAAGGCATTATGTATCGGAGAAAGAACTCACAAGGTGATTAATTATGAAGGACACTGTTGGACAATAATCCAACAGTGGATATGGCGATCCACAATGGAGCTGATGTGAGTATCGATACTCAATCAGAGGAAGAAAGAATGCACGGACATCATATTATAAAACATCTGAATAATTCGATGCTTAGATAACAAAGGAACTATGATTTCCAAATCAAAGGATCAGAAGCAACGCTCTGATTAAGGATGGATAAGTTGAGTAAGCTTAGGGGTAAAATCGACAACAACTTGATTGGTCGAGATTGAGCTCATGTTTAAAATGACGTCTGAGCCGGAAAGATAATTTAAAAGGATCAACTGATGATTGCGTGCATTCGCACTCATGTTGAATCAATAGGATCAAAATGACGGTGCCTAAGGATACTAACGAATATTGCCAGACATATGGAAAGCATCCATAATGCAAGCAGACAAGTATTGCAAAGCAATAAGCTACTGAGGTTTTGGAGGATCGAATAGTATTTCAAAGACAATTGTGAAACACATGAACAACTGGGGATGAGCGGATACTCGATAAGGGCGAGAAATTATCCATAGGGGTATTCAGGTGGAAAGGATCTGCATGGCAGTAAGCTCAAAGGATTATCGAAACAACGACGAGTATTTCGAGGTATCTTGTAATATCAAGACCAACTGGGGATGAATGTAAGAATAACAACTGCAAGTAGTTATCCATAAGAGTTGACAATGGAATGGGAATTTGCAAACACGGTGAACAAAAGTTCTCGGGTTAACAGCGGAGAGTATCTTTAGGGTCTTCACGTGCAGCAGACGATCATCGGTAATAAGGGGCTCTCCGGGAGGAGTAGTTACGAGAACCTAGAGTCAGATTTAGTAAAATCATTTAACCCGAGTAGAAGAGAGATAAGAGTCCCAGAGTAAAGGTCGAGGAGTAAAAGATCCTAGTACCACCCAATGGCGACGTGGGCCCGTAAGGCACACAACCATGTTAGTAAAAGTTTTTGCAATGTCTAGACTCGACTTCGGCCAAGGAGTGTGAAAGAGGGATTCCTACAGGCAGTCGGCTCTGATACCAACTTGTGACGCCCCTGATTCAATCGTACACTAATCATGCACGCAAATGTGTACAATCAAGATCAGGGACTCACGGGAAGATATCACAACACAACTCTAAAACATAAATAAGTCATTCAAGCATCATAATACAAGCCAGGGGCCTCGAGGGCTCGAATACAAGTGCTCGATCATAGACGAGTCAGCGGAAGCAGCAATATCTGAGTACAGACAAAAGTTAAACAAGTTTGCCTTAAGAAGGCTAGCACAAACGGGGATACAGATCGAACGAGGCGCAAGCCTCCTGCCTGGGATCCTCCTAACTACTCCTGGTCATCGTCAGCGGGCTGCACGTAGTAGTAGGTACCTCCAGTGTAGTAGGAGTCGTCGTCGATGGTGGCGTCTGGATCCTGGGCTCCATCGTCTGGTCGCAGCAATCGGGTAGAGAAATGGGAAAAAGGGGGGAACAAGGCAACCGTGAGTACTCATCCAAAGTACTCGCAAGCAAGGAGCTACACTACATATGCATGGATATATGTGTAAAGGGCCATATCAGTGGACTGAACTGCAGAATGCCAGAATAAGAGGGGGATAGCTAATACTGTCGAAGACTACGCTTCTGGCAGCCTCCGTCTTGCAGCATATAGAAGAGAGTAGACTGAAGTCCTCCAAGTAGCATCGCATAGCATAAATCCTACCCGGCGATCCCCTCCTCGATGCCCTGTTAGAGAGTGATCACCGGGTTGTATCTGGCACTTGGAAGGGTGTGTTTTATTAAGTATCCGGTTCTAGTTGTCATAAGGTCAAGGTACAACTCCGGGTCGCCTGTTACCGTGGACACGGCTATTCGAATAGATCAACTTCCCTGCAGGGGTGCACCACATAACCCGACACGCTCGATCCCATTTGGCCGGACACACTTTCCTGGGTCATGCCCGGCCGCGGAAGAACAACACGTCGCAGCCCCACCTAGGCACAACAGAGAGGTCAGCACGCCGGTCTAAACCTAAGCGGACAGGGGTCTGGGCCCATCGCCCATAGCACACCTGCACATTGCGAACGCGGCCGGAAGCAGACCTAGCAACCTCCAGTACAACGGAAGTCACGTTACGCGGTCCAATCTGGCGCGCGCCACTCAGTCGCTGACGTCACGAAGTGCTTCGGCTGATACCACGACGCCGGTTGCCCATATCTTGTCCCACGTGGCGGTTAGTGCGTATAAGGTCAATGACCCAACTCAGATCAAATACCCAGATCTCGTTAAGCGTGTTAAGTATCCGCGAATGCCGAACAGGGCCAGGCCCACCTCTCTCCCAAGTGGCCTCAACCTGCCCTATCGCTCCGCCTCAAAGTAACAGTCGGGGGCCGTCGGGAACCCAGGCCCACCTCTACCGGGATGGAACCACCTGCCCCTTCAGCCCCCATCTCCGAACAGTATCACAGGTAATGTAACAGTGTAAAGTTTATAGGATATGCCCGTGATCACCCCCGAGTGATCACGGCCCGATAGTATAGCATGGCAGACGGACAAGAATGTAGGGCCACAGATGGAATACTAGCATCCTAAACTAAGCATGTAGGATAGCAGGTAAAGGTAACAACAGTAGTAGCAATGAAAGGCTATGCAGCAGAGTAGGATTATCGGAAAGCAGTAACATGCTACACTACTCTAATGCAAGCATATAGAGAAGAGTAGGCGATATCTGGTGATCAAGGGGGGGCTTGCGTGGTTGCTCTGCAAGAAAGAAGGGTCATCTTCGGTGTAGTCGAACACACAGACATCGACAGCGGTCTCGGAGTCTACCGGAAAGAAGTAACGGAGGGGGAACACAATAAATATCAGAGCAATCAAATGTAACACAAAGCAAGACGCGGCAATACGCGGTGCTAGAGGTGACCTAACGCAGCAAGAGGTGATACTGGCAAAGGGGGGAAACATCCGGGAAAGTATCCCCGGTGTTTCGTGTCTCGGGACAGATGAACCGGAGGGGGAAAGTTGTGTGTTTGCTATGCTAGGGATGTGTGGCGGATAAACGGGCTGCGTATCCGGGTTCGTCTCGTCGTTCTGAGAAACTTTCATGTAGAAAACATTTTCATCCGAGCTACGGTTTATTTTCTATGATTTTTCAAACTTTTAAAGTTTTTCTAAAATTATTTATTAATTCGAATTAAAACAGGATATACTTTTTATTCCCATTGGGGGTTAGCCATAGTCAATGACATGTGGGGCCAGGGGACTAGGTTGACCCAGTCAAATGTCCAGTCAGCAGTTGACTAGTCATCTGTTGACTGGTCAAACCTGGGTAGTGGGGCCCAGGTGTCATTCTCTGTTTGGTAACTAACCAAGTTAATTAGTTTAGTTAAGTTAATTAGCTAATTAGATTTAATTAAACAGGGTTAATTAATTAATTAATTAGTTAATTAATTTTTAATATATATATATATATTTTTTCAAATCCTTTTTTAAACGTCCTTGGGGGTGGGCCTCGGCTGTCATTGGCCCATAGGCCAACCGGGGCGGTTCGTTAGCGGGTGCGGGCGCCGGCCCGACTGGGTACTGGCCCAGGCCAGCCACGGCTGAGCACGGCCGGCGGGCGGCAGTAGCAGGGGAGGCAGGGCCGGCGCTGGAGGGGGCCGGCGGCTGCGCAGGGGGCATCGATGGCGGTGACGACGGTCGGCGCGAGCTGGGACGCGACCGCGGGGGGCGAAGGATGCGGGCGAGCACTGGGCTCCAGGGGCGCGGATGCAGAGCGCCGGTGCAGGGGGGCGGTGAGTGCGCGGGGCTCGGGCGCGCATGCGCCGCAGCAGGCGAAGCCAAGCTGCAGCAGCAGCGTGCAGCGGGGGCAACGGCTAAGCAAGGCCATGGCACGGCAGGTGCGGGCAGGGAAGTGGAGGCGGGCGAGGGAGGTCCGGGCCGGCGTGGCATGCGCGTGTGTGCGGGCGCGCGAGCAAGGCAGGGGGGTCATGGTGGCCGACGGGGGCGCAGCCAGGCACCGCGGGACGGAGGGGAAGCACGGTAGCGGTTGGCTTGGGCGGCTCCGATGCGGTGCGGGATGGAGCCGAGCGTGAGGGGAGAGGGCGCGGCCACGGCAGAGAAAGGAGAGGGAGGGGGTTGCTCACGGCGGGGAGTAGGGTCTGGGTAATGGTGCTCGGGGTAGCCGGTCGGGGAAGAGGCGGGAAGGTGACGTCGACGAGGTGACGGTGAGCAGCGACAGCGCGCGATGTATCGAGGCGCCGCAGGGTCGTGCCCCTGCTCCAGCACGGGCCGAAGGGGTGCCGGACGCCGTGCGGGAGGAGACGGAGAGGCGAGAACCGACGAGGTGGCGAAGGGGCGACGCGGGATCGGGGTTGCTGCCTCCCGATCCAGATCGGGGGCAGAGGAGGAGTGGGACGAGGGAGAGGGAGTGGGGGCGAGTGGAGTAGTGGGGGGGAAATCCTACTTGCCGCTCATTGCGGCAAGTAGTGGACGCTTCGCACAGGGCAGGTGCGAGGGAGCGACCGAGTGGGTCGGCCCATTTGGCGTTACAGCAGACCCCGGTTTTTGGAGATGTTTCCAGCCGGTTTTTTCCGGTTTTGGGAACCTTCTAGAAGGTTCCTGAACCGTCTTTTTCTTTTTCAATTTCTTTTTCGTTTTTCGTTTTTCTATTTCTCTTCTTTTTCTTTTTTCTTTTTTTCTGTTTCCTTTTTTCTGTTTCTTTTTTCTTTTCCTTTTTTTCTTTTCAAGTTTATTTTCAAAAAAAATCCGAATTTCAATTTTTTCCTGTTTTTCAGATTTTGTTCAAAATTTCAAAAAATGTTCCCATTTCACAAAATTTGTTCATAAATTCAAAAAATGTTCCTGCTTTCAAATTTTTGTTCCAAATTTCCAGAAAATGTTCCTGTTTTTTCAAAAATTGTTCAAATTATTTTGGTTCATTTTTGAGAAATTTGAAAATTAATGGCATGGATTTTAAAAATGCCTGTTTTAAAAAATTGTTCACAAATTTCAAAAAATGTTTTTATTTTTCAATTTTCTGTTCATGTATTAAATAATGTTCTTGTTTTTCAAATTTTTCAAAAAATGTTCTTATTTTTTAAATCATGTTCAGTTTACGCAGCTGAAAAATGTTCACCTATATATAAAATGTTCGCACTTTCAAAAAATGTTCGAAGCACTAGAAAAAAGTTTCCGTTTCAACTGTTTGGTCATGTATATAAATTCCTGTTTCAAATGTTTTTTCTTTTCTTTATTTTCTTTCTATTTCTTTGTGGTTAGGTTTTTCTTTTTCTGTTTTCTTTTTATTCAATTTAAATTTCTTTTTCCACAAATATTCAAGATTCTAAAAAGAGTTCAAATTTTTGAAAAAGTTCCTGTTTTCAAATTTTGTTCCTACATTCGAAAAATGTTCGCATTTTAAAATTGTTTAGGATTTTAAAAAACTGTTCCTGTTTTCAAATTTTGTTCCTACATTAAAAAATGTTCTCATTTTAAAATTGTTTGGGAATTTAACAAAATGTTCCTGTTTTCAAATTTCCTACATTCAAAAAATGTTCACATTTTAAAATTGTTTGGGAATTTCAAAAAATGTACCTATTTTCAAATTTTGTTCCTACATTCAAAAAATGTTTGCATTTTAAAATTGTTTGGGAATTTCAAGAAATGTTTCCGATTTCAAATTTTGTTCCTACATTCAAAAAAATTTCACATTTTAAAATTGTTTGGCAATTTTAAAAAATGTTCCTATTTTCAAATTTTGTTCCTACATTCAAAAAATGTTCACATTTTAAAATTGTTTGGTAATTTCAAAAAAAATTCCTGTTTTCAAATTTTGTGCATACATTCAAAAATGTTCGCATTTTATTTTTTTTGGGAATTTCAAAAAATGTTCTTGTTTTCAAAATTTTGTTCACAATTTCAAAAAATGTTCTCGTTTTCAAAATTTGTTCACAAATTAAATAATTGTTCGGGGAGTTACAGATAATGTGCAGGCTTTCAATTTTTTCGGAATTTAAATAATGTTCCTTTAAAAAAACGGTTCACAAATTCAAAATACTTTTCTGGTTTCTAATTTTTTTATCTTTTTTGAAAAGGTTTGAAATTCGAATTTTATTTGTGTTTTTAAAAAGTGTTCACCGTCCGTCCGCTACAGTACATCTCTGAGCTGACCCTCTCCTTAGTTCATTTAATATTCCGCGGTGTATAACACTCAGTAACTCGCTGCCAGGTCGAGTGGCTAGCCAGAGTCATTTAGAAGCCAGAGGTTGCGACTTCGATCCCCCACTGGGGCGCTCTATTTTTAACTTACACCGCGTTTGTTCGCTCGTTGCAGTGCTTCGAATGGGCCGGCCCACTCGGTGGCGCCCCTGTGCGATATGGCGGCAATTTGCCGTAGTGGGGGGTTAGGGTTGACCTAGTAGGGCGCCGGGGCGGGCCGGCCTGGCTGGCACATGGCCCAGTTGGGCCGGGGTCTGCTGGGCCGGAGCCCGGGGGGTTCTTTTGTTTTCTGTTTTCTTTTCTTTATCTATTTTCTTTTCTATTTTATTCTTTTAATTTTCGTTTTATAAAATATAAATACAACTCCTAAATTAATGTTACAACTTATTATACTGCCCCAAAAAGTTTGACACCTAAGTAAAATAGTTTGCATTATTGTAATTTTTAAAAGGCATTTAATTAATTGTCATAGTTGTTGTTTTAATTACTTTAGAGACTTTAAACATTTTATAAAAGTGTGATTTCTCCGCTAGTATTATCCATGATTTATTTGACACATTTTGAACATTTTAGTTTTAATGTTTGAAAACTTTTATTGTTTGCCGGATTTTGAATTTGAATTTGAATCAGCTTCGAACTAACTCGAGTTTATCAACAGTAACCGAGGTGACGTGGCACCATTAGCAGAGGTTTACTGTAGCTTGATTATCCGGGCGTCACATCCAGTTCAGGGTAAAATGCTTTAGCCCGGCTCAACGCTGCTATAGCCCCGGCTCTTGCGGATGCCCGCCTTAGCTCTTGAACCCGCTGAGGGAGTATGACAAGCCGTTTCAACACATCTTGAAGGAGATAAGGAACATCATTGGATAAAGCCACAACGGCCAGAGCACGTTGTGACCCAGTGTAAAGTTGTTCCACTAGTGTATATGCGGCCTTCAGCTTGATCAGCATATTTTGCTTAAGGTTGGTACTCCTGGAGCCTACATTGTTAATAAGCATAAGGTAAACCGGAAATAAAGATTAAGGTATTTACCATCGAAAGGTTTGCAGCATTTAAATTTTCATATATTGATACTTACCAAACATTGCTGAGGCCATTTGAGATATCTGATCCTTTATGCCGGACAGTTCGGTGTTTACTGCTACAAGTGATGCTTCTGCTGTCTCGGCCCGGGTCACCAATAAGGCTTTTTCGTCAGCCCAGATTTTCTTATCCGCTTCAAAATTCTTCTTCAGTTTCTCTTGTTCAGAGACGCTGAATTCAAATTTGGAATTGGCATTTTGAATTTCCAATTCCTGGGCTGACAGGCGGCTCTTAAGGTCAGCAATCTCCGATTCAAATTGATTTATGGTGGCATGCAGCATCCCAGGTTACAGTCAGAGTCATGATAAATACTCGTAAGTCCCAAGCATTTTGCAAGCAAACATACTTGACACTTGGGGGCTAATGTGTATTGATGCTTTCCAAAATTATTAAGCCGATACTGCATATTAAGTCCCAAATACTTTGCACGCAAAGATAATTGGCACTTGGGGGCTAATGTGTATCGCAATTTAAAGGTATTGTGTTTCATCCGGTTTAAATATTTCTTCTGTAAGCCGGATAGGCAGCTCTAACAACTTTTCTAAAATTCTACAGCATATTTATTCATAAGCAATAGACTTGGGGGCTGGTACAGTAAGTATGATTGAAAGTAAGAAAGCATAAGTCATACCTCAGATTTTTGCTGTATTTGCTTCACCATGTCAATTTTTAGGTCACGGCTGCTTTGCACCTGGTTGATATAGCCCGAGACGATCTCTCCAATACTCAAATGAGTATAGTCGGTGATATCCATCTTGGCCTTTCGGCGTTCTAGCAACTCTTCTTTAGCCGAACATTTGGCGAGGACGGTGGGCCGGGCCGGTTCAACGAACTGAGTTTTGAGTATTTCCACTTCTGGGTCAGTTGCTTTGCCCGGGCTAGGCGCTTCCGGGTTAACAGAACCGTCAAGAATATCTCTGGCAGGCGGATCAGAGGATGGCATTGCAGTATCTTGAGCCGGCCCAGGCGGCGGCTGAGGTATGGAAGAATCGGGAGCAGTTACACCCTGTTCCGGTTCAGTCACCACAGGGTTTTGAGCCGGCTCCGCCTTTTTGGTTTTCTTCCTGGGCTTAACTTGCACACTGTGGGCAAAGCAGATAATTGAGTAAAGGAGCATGAAGAAGGAAAAGTGTAAGGTAAATAAATTGATAATACCCAGGGGCAGTCTTAAAAGCCGGCATGTTAGATTGCATAGACTCGCCAGATGAAGGAGATGTGTCCTCATAATTGGAGTCAGATGAATTGAGAGGTTGACGTATTAGACCCACCAAAGGTAATAAAGGGTATAAGTCGGAGATAACCTCAGTCCGACGCTTCCGGGTTACGTCAGGCAAACCGGAGGAGAGCTCTGCGTCCTTGCTGGTCCGGGTCTGCCTCCGGCTTTCAAATTGATGTTGCTTCAAAAGAAAGTCAGGGTCTCGGTAAGCCAAAGGATGTGAAAATCTAACTTTCCGGGTTACTCTTCGAACTTTCTGACGCGGCAGAGGCTCGGAGTCGGAGGAGATTATAGTTACCTCTTCTTCGACGGGTTGGCTGTTTCCCGTATCTTCCTGAAAGAGAAATCATGTCAGTAAAATGATGATACAATAGTCAGGGAAATTGAAAAGTTACCTCTTCTTCATTGTCATCAGAATCATCAAGCTGAAACATCTCAGAAGCACTTGGCTTCCTCTTCCTTGAAGTGGTGGGCTTGGCGGTTTTCCTTTCGGCTCTCTTGGCCGCCCTGGCTTGCTTGGCCGCCTCATGATTATACTGGATTTTCCAGAAATTGTCATTAGCCTGTGAAAGATTATAAAGGGTTATGAGTAAGAATACAGTGTAACATAAAATGAAAGCAATCATTGAGGCTGAGAGCTTACTGCAGGGGCCGGGTTCTTCTTGCAGAAGGGCAGTAAGCCGAAGGCATTACTAGTCACTGTGCCTTCCTTTAACAAAGACTGAGTTGTAGCTTCCACTACGTCATCTGGTAAGTCGTCAGGGCTATGACGCTGAGGGTCATCTTTTTCGCCTGAGTAGTTGCACATTAAGCCGAGGCGGCGGCTTAATGGGATTATTCTCCAAGCAACCCAGACTCGGACCAAGTCAATGCCATCCAAGCCGTTCCCCAAGAGAGCTTTAATCTTCTTGATCTTGGGGGTGAGTGGCAGACGTTCAATGGCAGACAATTTATCCAGCAGCGGGTGAGTAGATTCAAGGCATAATGCACGGAAGCCAGGTAGCGGGTTTTCACCAACCGGAGAGGAATCATGGCAGTAGAACCATGTTTGGTTCCAGTCCTTTGGATGACTCGGCAATTCAGCATAAGGGAACAGGCAGTCTCTCCGCCTTTGAATCGATATGCCACCAAGTTCCAAACTGGGCCCGTTGGCACGCTCATTCTGCCGGTTCAGATAGAATAATTCCATGAACAAAAGTAGGTTGGGTTCTTCTCCAAGGTAAACCTCACAGAAAACTTGGAAGTTGCAGATGTTTGACACGGAATTGGGCCCGATGTCTTGAGGTCTTAAGTCAAAGAAGTGCAGCACATCTCTGAAGAATTTTGAACCGGGTGGAGCGAAACCCCGGCTCATATGATCTGTAAAGACTACTACTTCCCCTTCTTTGGAATGAGGTTTCTCCTCGGACGGGTCAGGAGCACGATAAGACATGACCTCCTTATTGGGCAGATAGCCAGACTTCACAAATTCGGACAATTTGCTCTCTGTGACTATGGATGGGACCCAGTTGCAGGTCACCGGGGGTTTGACAACTTTGGGTGCCATTATGTAAACTGAAGCCTACAAACAAGATAAAGAAAAATTTCCGGTTTATTATAACCCGGAGAATAAGCATTATTGAGTTATTTAAGATGGCGGCTTAAGGAGGGGCCTAATGACATATAGGTAACTACGTGATAATGTTTAACCGCGGCAGGTATTAAAGATGATTAAGATTGTCTTAAGTCGCCAGAAGCAAGCGGTGCTGATAGCCGGCGTTATCTTAAACCGGGTATACGAATTGCTATGGCTGAAACAGAGTCAACAATCGAAGTTTTTGGCTAAGTGTGGAGCAAACAGATTTCACAAAGTACAAATATTATTTTGGATCAAACAATGCTCTGAAAAGAAAAATTTCTAGACCTAAAGCAGTACAGGGAAGTTCATATACTCAAGGAGGGCTTCTAAATCAAGGAAATAAGATCTGTTTTCGTGTAGAATAAGCGTGAAACATGTTCCGCAGCAGTTCTATGTTGTTTTCATAATCTAAACGAGGCATTGGAGGTGAGAACTAATGAAAGCTTGCGTCGGGCGGCAATGAACGCCGACGAACTCAAAGATGGTTCCAATGCAGATCTGAGAAAGGGGAACAGAAGAACTCACGGATGCGGAAGAGCTGCGGAGGGTCGCCGTCGCTTTCTGGTCCGAATCAGGCTGATGCAGCGGCATGAGTCGATGAAGACGAGGGTTCCGACGGTGGCGGCGGCGGAGCTCGAGCGGCAGAGAAGGGAGTGCGAGGAAGAAGACGACTGGAGGAAATGAAAAAGACCTAGGTCGTGTTTGTTTATAAGGAGGGGCCGACTAAGACGGCGCGAGAAACGAGGAGACCAAGACATCATTATCCAGCGGCCCCGATGCCTCGATTTTTGGGAAGGTCAGTAAAGGCAGAGATCCATTGAAGATATGATGGATTAAAATATAAGGTTTTATCAAAGATGACGTCACGATGATTAAACCCGGATCCAGATGATGACATCACGGCGGGTTAAAATTTTCACACAAGACAGAAGACTAAAGGCCAGTCCATAAGGTTTTCAGAGATTGACATGAACCGATTCATATCAATTTGGGGCCTAATGTTGGGGATATGACTATTTGTGTAAGCCATCCAGGAGGGGCCGGGTTACGCAGATACAGGCTTATTAGAAGCCCAAGACCAAGGCATGAAGATAGTGGTTCACTAAAAGGCCTAAAGGCCCACAGGCGGCTTAAAACCCATAGAGATAAACCGCCATGATGGCATGACTTGTATTGTAAGGTAGAAATAACTAGTCACCGAGCCGGACACTGTCTATGAGCCGGCCGGGACTCTGCAAGTCGCAGGGCACCAACCCGTGTATATAAGGGGGCGACCCGCTGGTGGCTTAGGCAGAAAAACAACTCATCGAGAGCCAGGCATAGCGTATCTCGCTCCCTGGTCATGGAAACCTCAAGCAATACCAACCCAACTAGACGTAAGCCTTCCTTCACCGTAAGGGGCTGAACTAGTATAAACCTCTCGTGTCCTTTATCCCGATTAACCCCTTTAAGCTTCCTAGTTGCGATGGCTCCACGACTAAGTCCTTGCAAGAGGACATCTACCGTGACAATTCCACGACACCGTGAGTCTCTGATCTTGATCGTGCGCATTTACGTGTATGACTAGTGCACGATTAAGTCCGAGGCATCACAAAATATGAAGGGGATTGGGTTATTAGAAAGAGATAACAACACATGGGCTTACATCCCTAATCCTAACTACCGATCATAAGGAGGCGTTGAAGGCATCCGAATACCGTCTACCACCGTCCACCACCATGAGGGTAGTGTCGGCGGCATCTTGCATCCTTCATGTCCGTCTCCCTACAGCTGCTTCTTCCCCGGCAAGCTCCACGCCCCTGGAGGCTCACGGTAGCTGCATGGAGTCCCTGGTGTTCTTTGACAATCACGGTTAGTCATCAATATTCCGCATAAGAAGGTGTTCAAATGGCGAGATTAAGATCATATCCAAGTGATTATGTTAATCCTAACAAAATTATGCTGATACAAGCATGCCCGTGACGATCATGGACATGATGGACGTGAGCAGCAGCATCCTGCAGCCGAGGAGGGAGTCATGGAGGGTGGTGAGCAGGTAGCAGTCGGCAAGGCAGCCGTCAAAGACCAAGAACGGCGGGAGGGAGACGAGCGTTGGGCAATCGGTGAACTAGATCGGGTGCATGCGAGAGGAACGAGGGAGAGCCGGGCCTTGCGAAATCTTGTTAAAACAATAATTGTATTAATGGATGGTAGAATATATATTAACTAAAACTAATGCAAAAACAGATGTAAGAATGTTGTTGATTTGCTTTATAGTTAGCAGAATGCCATTTTGTAACAAAAATGTGAAGCATAAACTAGGTAGGTATGCTCCAACAAGCACCCGATCTGACACATATACCGTAGTATTTGGCAATATATGAAAATAAAAGAAAAAAATAGCTCAAATGAGTGGCATGCATGGCTTGCCAATGTAAGTAGCATTGTTGCATGGTTACATAAATGCAAAGTATATGGAGTATATAATACTTTCCTTTTTCTGAAAAAAAAGTAAAAATATTGGTCAAATCTGTTGGGCCGCCACACGCTCGGCGCCACCCACCCAGTGAGCATGCATGCCAAGTGACCGTCGCCCGCCCGCCACCTCCGGCTTGAGCTTAACCCACCGCGCGCCACGGGACGTCCTCCGCCTAACAATAGCCGGCGTCCCCTGCATATAAACACCACGGCGAGGCCCTTCCTAGCCACACCACCACCGCCACCTCCCAAAGCAAACAAGCATCCATCGCCAAGCTCGCGCAAGCACCCACCGATCCAATTCCAACCAAGCCAAAGCCAAAGCCAAGCCAACAACAACAATGGCCCGCGCCGCTGTCTTCATCGTCGCCCTCCTCCTGGTCGCCGTCGCCGTGGCGCCATTCGCCGACGCCAAGGGCAAGAAGAAGGCCGAGAAGAAGGCCGAAGCGCCGGCGCCCTCCGCCAGCGCGCCCGCCGACGCGCCCGCCGCCGACTCCCCAGCCTCCGAGCCCTCCGCTGCAGATGCACCGGAGCCCAGCAGCAGCAGCAGCACCTCCGACTGATCGATGATCGCCCGCCCTGCATGCCCGGACGCCGGACAGAGATGAATGATCCATCCGTCCGTCGCCATGGTCTCTTTCCCTCGATCGATCAGTTGTAATAAACTAATAATGCGTACGTGCTGATCTATATGTGTCACGCTTTTCTTTTTCTTTTTCTTTATTTAATTATGCCTCCCTAATTAATTGTTCGCTGAGATCAATCAATTTTTGTCTTCCTTTCTTTTGCCAATTAATGTGGATCGTGTAATCAGCTTGGCTCTCAACATAAGTAGAAAGATTTGTTCTTCATTCAGTTTTAGCCTTCTTGTTCTGCGAGTGATGCGATATGATTGCAAACAAACAAACAATAAATTAAAGAGAAAACAATTTCTTTTAATTAAGAAGCCATGCATGCACACCTGTCATAAACGAAAGAGACGGGTTTTAAAACGCCTACAAAATGGGCACTTTCCTTTTCTGACATGCATGATGCTTTTTTTTTTGCAAAATAAAAAAAGGGAGGTGAAAAAGTGGTTGTTTTCGGTCAGTTTTTGTAGAGTGGTAGTACTTGTCAGACCAGGTCGGTCGAAAAGTGTGACTAGGTTTAGAACAAACAGGAATTATATATATAGCTTAAGCAAGCAGAAACCCCTCTTTCGACATTCATAAATCACGACAAAAAGAAAACATAGCGTCACCCAGTCAATGTGCACGTTTCATCTTGTCCTGACATAGTGCATTTCGATCTGAATATGAGGTGCCTGAAAGAAACAGCATCAACAATGCCTGATTCCGGGACAAAACTATTAATTATTATTATAGGGAACAACTCCAACAATAAAAAACAGGGAAGCAAAGCTAGAGGAGTGAAATCTCTCTATATGAGGTGAGGTCAGGCAAAGTAAAACTCAACCTACAGACATGAGTAGAGCAAAAACTTAAGCAAGCAAAAACCCATCTTTCCACATTCATGTATCTCAGCAGAAAAAAAAAAGTGTAACTCACTTCTGAATGGGCTGCACTAGCTATATATGCATGGTTTCTCCAGTTCAACACAACATACCACCGCTCCATCATGCTAACACCATATTCAGGTGGGAATTCAGTATGACAGGACAACATGCTTGCAGTAACAAGTAGTAGTAGTAGTAGTAGTAGTAGTAGTAATGTCTAGAACTCCATGCTTGGAATCACAACCAACCAAATGCGAGTCCATACTTGATTAACCAAGCAGGATTATTTCAGCCATCGACTAAGATAAGTCACACTAAAGATGCAGGAATTATATAGCATATGCACTTGTTCGTCTTCTACAATGAGGAGCTCTCACAAGCAGTCCAAAAGAAACAGCAAGCACAATATAATATAATGCCCAATTCAGTGACACAACTTTAATTTAGGGAAGAACTCCCACACACACACAAAAGGGGGAAGCAGAACTAGAGGAGTGCAATCTCTATATACGAGATCAGGCGAAGTAAGATTGTCAAAAAAAGAGAGGTGGAGATTAGGCAAAGGGGAACAAGCTGTGTACTCATCTGCCATTCTTCAGTAGCTCCTTCCCTCCCTCCCTATTGAGCTTGAGCATCCATCCATCTACCTTGAGCAAGTAAAGTAATTTGTCAGCTACGTACATTGACGGCACAGACCTTGCACTGATCTGCCATTGCTAGCTAGCTAGGGTAGTAGCGTAGGAGGATGGAATGGATGGATAATAGTAACCAGCCGCTTGCCTGCCGCGGTGAGGGATGGGTCTTGCTGCGGTGAGGGATGGGGAGGAGAAAGAGCACCGCTTTCCTGCCATCGTCGGCCGGCGTGGTGCGGCGGAGCGAGAAGAAGAAGAAGAGTGCAAGTGGGGAATGCGTGAACAAGGAAGGGCTGGCGTGGTCTAGGTGATGGCCACGTGCTTCGGCCCATGTATGTTTTCTCTATCTCTATATAAACTAATAACCCTGACTCTCATTTTTTTAGTTGGAAAAAAAATGTTGCCTCTTCATTCAACGCTTTCTGTGATATCTCGTCTTTGACGGCTCATTCTGCAATGCTAGCTTCATATAAGCATTACTTATATTGTATTCCCTCTGTAAACTAATATAAGAGCGTTTAAAATACTAAAGTAGTAATCAAAACGCTCTTATATTAGTTTACAGAAGAGGGAGTAACTCATAAGCTTCAAGAAGCATAGCTAGAGCTCCTCCAAACACAATCACCCAAAGCTTTAATCATGACGTATGACGGGTCACACCAGCCACAATTTGAATCACACCCACCGCCACACAAACTTTCAAGTTCCATCCTGAAGAAAAGGCAGGCAGGCATATAAACACAAGAATTAATATGTTTGCCACCAAAGGTAACTGTGTGTCGAAGGTAAACAAAACACTGAAGACACAATTTTTTAGTTCGTTTCCGTCGTAGCTGGCCTTTATTTATGACACGGGCTCAAACATGGTAAAACTAACAGCTACTCCCTCCGTTCCATAATACATGCCTTCCATTTGTTAAAATCTAGATGTATCTAGACTTGTTTTAGTATATAAGTACATCCATTTTTGGACAAGTGGAAGTCAAGTATTTTGGAACGAAGGGAGTACAAGATTGTTCAAATATTTATTGTCATACTATATGCAGGGTAGATAGATATAGTATGCAAAAGATCAAATACTGTAGAAGGAGAAGCAAAAAGGAACTTTACCGTGGTCAAGGTCATAGAAGAATGAATGAATGATGTTGAGCAAGATATCAAACCCAATATATTATTATGACAGCAGCATGCCCAAGCTCTGATTGAGCAAATGCGCACCTGGTATGGAATAAAGAGCTCCAGATCCATGCATTCATTGATAATATTGCATAGATATGCCATAGGCCAGTGTATTCATAGTACATCCTCTTCTTCTGGGGTCTAAGAGGTAATCTGTATTTCACTAGCAGGAAGAACGAAAGCCAGTCAGTGAAGTGCATCAATAGGTTGAGAGCAGACAGTGCAGCCGAGAGGGGCTCCTGATAAATACACAGCAAACAAGTTAGTAGTAGTAGTCATCATGGTGAAATTATAGTAAGTATCACTACTCATCAACATACAAGCCAGATATTACAAGACAGAAACACGTTTGAAGGGACATTTTCCGTGATATTGACCAGGGCTCAGGCCACCTAGCCGCCGTTCCTCTTCTCTTTGCATCATGCAGTAGTAGCGGCAGTCTGTCATACAGTTTAGTTGCTTCCAATGCATGCCAAGGGCCTCCTGTGTGTACCAAGAACTTCCAGCAGATATGCTGTCGTTCTCCCGGGACTGGCAGTGACTGATGATGTTGCTTCCAATAATCCCTGTATTCTGACACTCCCCCACACAGGTGAAAGAAATATGTCCTAGAGGCAATAATAAAGTTATTATTTATTTCCTTATATCATGATAAATGTTTATTATTCATGCTAGAATTATATTAACCGGAAACATAATACATGTCTGAATACATAGACAAACAGAGTGTCACTAGTATGCATCTACATGACTAGCTCATTAATCAAAGATGGTTATGTTTCCTAACCATAGACATGAGTTGTCATTTGATTAACGGGATCACATCATTAGGAGAATGGCGTGATTGACTTGACCCATTCCGTTAGCTTAGCACTTGATCGTTTAGTATGTTGCTATTGCTTTCTTCATGATTTATACATGTTCCCATGACTATGGGATTATGCAACTCCCGTTTATCGGAGGAACACTTTGTGTGCTACCAAACGTCACAACGTAACTGGGTGATTATAAAGGTGCTCTACAGGTGTCTCCGAAGGTACATGTTGGGTTGGCGTATTTCGAGATTAGGATTTGTCACTCCGATTGTCGGAGAGATATCTCTGGGCCCTCTCGGTAATGCACATCACTATAAGCCTTGCAAGCATTGCAACTAATGAGTTAGTTGCGGGATGATGTATTACGGAACGAGTAAAGAGACTTGCCGGTAACGAGATTGAACTAGGTATTGAGATACCGACGATCGAATCTCGGGCAAGTAACATACCGATGACAAAGGAACAACGTATGTTGTTATGCGGTCTGACAGATAAAGATCTTCGTAGAATATATGGGAACCAATATGAGCATCCAGGTTCCGCTATTGGTTATTGACCGGAGACGTGTCTCGGTCATGTCTACATTGTTATCGAACCCGTAGGGTCCGCACGCTTAAGGTTTCGATGACAGTTATATTATGAGTTTATGAGTTTTGATGTACCGAAGGAGTTCGGAGTCCCGGATGAGATCGGGGACATGACGAGGATTCTCGAAATGGTCGAGACGTAAAGATCGATATATTGGACGACTATATTCGGACATCGGAAAGGTTCCAAGTGATTCGGGTATTTTTCGGAGTACCGGGGAGTTACGGGAATACGGGGGAAGAAGTATATGAGCCTTATTAGGCTTTAGGGGAGAGGAAGAGGCAGGCCGCACGCCCCCATTGACTAGTCCGAATTGGACTAGGGGGAGGGGCGGCGCCCCCTCCTTCCTTCTCTTCCCTCTTCCCCTTCCTTGTCTCCTACTCCTACCACTTGGAAGGACACCTAGTTGTACTAGGAAAGGGGGAATCCTACTCCCGGTGGGAGTAGGACTCCCCTAGGGCACGCCCTAGGACGGCCCTCCCCTCCTCCACTCCTTTATATACAGGGGTAGGGGGCACCCCATAGTCACACAAGTTGATATTCGTGATCGTTCTCCTAGCCGTGTGCGGTGCCCCCCTCCACCATAATCCTCGATAATATTGTAGCGGTGCTTAGGTGAAGCCCTACGACGGTAGAACATCAAGATCGTCACCACGCCGTCGTGCTGATGGAACTCTTCCCCGACACTTTGCTGGATCGGAGTCCAGGGATCGTCATCGAGCTGAACGTGTGCTAGAACTCGGAGGTGCCGTAGTTTCGGTGCTTGATCGGTCGGGCCATGAAGACGTACGACTACAAAAACCGCGTTGTCATAACGCTTCCGCTTTCGGTCTACGAGGGTACGTGGACAACACTCTCCCCTCTCGTTGCTATGCATCACCATGATCTTGCGTGTGCGTAGGAAAATTTTGAAATTACTACGTTACCCAACAGTGGTATCCGAGCCTAGGTTTTATGTGTTGATGTTATATGCACGAGTAGAACACAAGTGAGTTGTGGGCGATATAAGTCATACTTCTTACCAGCATGTCATACTTTGGTTCGGCGGTATTGTTGGATGAAGCGGCCCGGACCAACATTACGCGTACGCTTACGCGAGACAAGTTCTACCGATGTGCTTTGCACACAAGTGGCTGGCGGGTGTCAGTTTCTCCAACTTTAGTTGAACCGAGTGTGGCTACGCCCGGTCCTTGCGAAGGTTAAAACATCACCAACTTGACAAACTATAGTTGTGGTTTTGATGCGTAGGTAAGATTGGTTCTTGCTAAGCCCGTAGCAGCCACGTAAAACTTGCAACAAACAAAGTAGAGGACGTCTAACTTGTTTTTGCATGGCATGTTGTGATGTGATATGGTCAAGGCATGATGCTAAATTTTATTGTATGAGATGATCATGTTTTGTAACCGAGTTATCGGCAACTGGCAGGAGCCATATGGTTGTCGCTTTATTGTATGCAATGCAATCGCCCTGTAATGCTTTACTTTATCACTAAGAGGTAGCGATAGTCGTAGAAGCATAAGGTTGGCGAGACGACAATGATGCTACGATGGAGATCAAGGTGTCGCGCCGGTGACGATAGTGATCATGACGGTGCTTCGGAGATGGAGATCGCAAGCACAAGATGATGATGACCATATCATATCACTTATATTGATTGCATGTGATGTTTATCTTTTATGCATCTTATCTTGCTTTGATTGACGGTAACATTATAAGATGATCTCTCACTAAATTTCAAGATAAAAGTGTTCTCCATGAGTATGCACCGTTGCCAAAGTTCATCGTGCCCAGACACCACGTGATGATCGGGTGTGATAAGCTCTACGTCCATCTACAACGGGTGCAAGCCAGTTTTACACACGCAGAATACTCAGGTTAAACTTGACGAGCCTAGCATATGCAGATATGGCCTCGGAACACTGAGACCGAAAGGTCGAGCGTGAATCATATAGTAGATATGATCAACATAGTGATGTTCACCATTGAAAACTACTCCATTTCACGTGATGATCGGTTATGGTTTAGTTGATTTGGATCACGTGATCACTTAGAGGATTAGAGCACTAGTAGAAAAAGGGTCAAACGTGAAGCACATTAGTGCTGGTTTGTATTTGAGCCGGCACTAATGTATACATTAGTGGCGGTTCCAACGGCTAGCCGGGCCGCTTTCATTAGTACCGGTTCGTGGCGAACCTTTAGCACCGGTTCGTGCCACAAACCGGTACTAATGAGAGTGGTGGCAGGATGTCGTCAGAATGGGGCCCCTCCAGCCCCTTTAGTACCGGTTCTTGGCACAAACCGGTACTAAAGGTCGTCCTACATAAACCCTTCGTCCACCCGAGCTCGCTCTGTTCTTCCCCTTTCCCCTCTCCTCTCTGTTCTTCCCCTCTTCCTCTCGAGCTCATCACACATTTTGCCCAAAATTTGTCAAGATTTGAAGGCCCCATCCATTCAAATGATCACAAAGGTTAGCAACTTTGTCCTTTCATCTCTCATTGCTAGATTAGCTCTTGCAATGCTTTATATAGTGATTAATTTGTGAGTTTAGTAATTTGGGAGGATATATATATATATATGTGCTAGTATTTGATTTATATGCAATTTGAGGTCAAAAATAACACTTAGTTTGCATATGTAGGTGTGGTTTACTTAGTGCCTTCTAAATCTCCATCGTAGCCACCGTCGATCGCCCGCACCGTCCCGTCGCCGGCACCACCTTGTGGTGAGCCTCTTGTTCATGAAATTTTATATAAAAATTGATGTTTGTGTGATTTGGATATATAGTTACTCGTATAATTATCTTACCCGTACGTTGTTTGTTATACATATAGTGCCATGGTTTTGATATCCGTCCCCGTCGGCCCTAGTCCTTGTTATGATTCGGATGTGGTATGTATATTCTCTTTTAAAACTAGTTGCATTTCGTGTTTATGACAAATTATGCCCATCAAGTTGACATAGAAATTTTTTCTAGGAGGTATGTGAACCGGAAATTCCAACCGACCCTATTGCCGAGAGGTTAAATTTAGTTGAAAGAGAAAACGAGTACTTGAAAGAAAAATTGAAAAGAATTGAGGGGGAGAAGATGGAATTGGAGTTGCATGTTGCCGATGTCGTCGATGATCACAAGATCAAGATGGAGAAAATGCGCTTGAAGATTAGAAAGATTAGAAAATATGCCATCGATAGTGAGGCTTGGTATCATTATGCTGTTGGATCCATTGTTACCTTAGTTGCGATCTTGATCGTATTTGTTGTTGCATTTAAATGCTTTAGCTAGAGAGTTATTTGTTTGTTGCATTTAAGTGTTGTATGAACTTTATGTATGAACTTGTATTAATTTGGTCTATTCGGTGTTGTGTAATGAAGATGAGCCGGCAATGGATGTACGATGACCGATGCTCTCCCCAGTTCGTTGAGGGCGTGCATACTTTTCTGCTTGCGGCTGAGGCAAACAAGCGGGCGGATGGTTTTATGCCTTGTCCATGTGCTCGCTGTAAGAATGGTCACAATTACTCTACGTCAAGAACCATTCACGTCCACCTGTTTAAGTCCGGTTTCATGCCCCATTATAATGTTTGGACCAAGCACGGAGAAAGAGGGGTTATGATGGAAGACAATGAAGAAGAAGAGGACGACGACAGCTATCCTGGCCATGGGTTCCCTGAATACGATGATACAACAATGGGGGAAGAAGCTGAGCCGGTAATGCGGGAAGAAGCTGAGCCGGCAATGCGGGAAGAAGCTGAAGAAGAGGCATCAGATGAGCCCGTTGATGATCTAGGTCGGGCCATTGCCGATGCAAAGAGAAACTGCGCAAGTGATTTGGAGAAGAAGAAGTTGCAGCGCATGTTAGAGGATCACAAAAAATTGTTGTACCCGAATTGCGTAGGTGACAAGAAAAAGCTGGGCACCACACTGGAATTGCTGCAATGGAAGGCAGAGAATGGTGTATCTGACAAGGGATTTGGAAAGTTGCTGGTAATGATAAAGGATATGCTTCCAAAGGACAACGAATTGCCCGAGAGTACGTACGAAGCAAAGAAGGCTGTCTGCCCTCTAGGGTTAGAGGTGCAGAAGATACATGCATGCCCTAATGATTGCATCCTCTACCGCGGTGAGTACGAGGATTTGAACGCTTGCCCGGTATGTGGTGCATTGCGCTATAAGATCAGCCGCGATGACCCTGGTGATGTCGAGGGCCGGCGCCCCAGGAAGAAGATTCCTGCCAAGGTGATGTGGTATGCTCCTATAATACCACGGTTGAAACGTTTGTTCCAAAACAAAGAGCATGCCAAGGCGATGCGATGGCACAGAGAAGACCGTAAGAAAGACGGAAAGTTGAGAGTACCCGCTGACGGGTCGCAGTGGAGAAAAATCGAAAGAAAGTACGGGAAGGAGTTTGCAGATGACGCAAGGAGCGTATGGTTTGGTCTAAGCGCAGATGGCATTAATCCTTTTGGGGAGCAGAGCAGCAACCATAGCACCTGGCCTGTGACTCTATGTTTGTATAACCTTCCTCCTTGGTTGTGCATGAAGCGGAAGTTCATTATGATGCCAGTGCTCATCCAAGGCCCTAAGCAACCCGGCAACGACATTGATGTGTACCTAAGGCCATTAGTTGAAGAACTCTTACAACTGTGGAATGGAACAGGTGTACGTGCGTGGGATGAGCACATGGGGGAAGAATTTGACCTAAAGGCGTTGCTGTTCGTGACCATCAATGATTGGCCTGCTCTCAGTAACCTTTCAGGACAGACAAACAAGGGATACCGCGCATGCACGCACTGTTTGGACGATACCGACAGTATATATTTGGCTAATAAGAATGTGTACCTGGGACATCGTCGATTTCTTCCGAGCAGGCATCCCGTAAGAAAGAAAGGCAAGCATTTCAAAGGTGAGGCGGATCACCGGACGAAGCCTCGCCACCGTACTGGTGCTGATGTACATGATATGGTCAAGGATTTGAAGGTGGTCTTTGGAAAGGGTCCTGGTGGACAACCTGTTCCGAATGACGCTGACGGACGCGCACCCATGTGGAAGAAGAAATCTATATTTTGGGACCTGCCCTATTGGAAAGACCTCGAGGTCCGCTCCGCAATCGACGTGATGCACGTGACGAAGAATCTTTGTGTGACCCTGCTTGGCTTCTTGGGCGTGTATGGGAAGACAAAAGATACACCTGAGGCACGGGAGGACCAGCAACGTATGCACGGAAAAGACGGCATACATCAGGGTCATGCAAGCTACGCTCTTACCAAAGAAGAGAAGGAAATCTTCTTTGAATGCCTGCTCAGTATTAAGGTACCGTCTGGCTTCTCGTCGAATATAAAGGGAATAATAAACATGGCAGAGAAAAAGTTCCAGAACCTAAAGTCTCATGACTGCCACGTGATTATGACGCAACTGCTTCCGGTTGCATTGAGGGGGCTTCTACCGGAAAACGTTCGATTAGCCATTGTGAAGCTATGTGCATTTCTCAATGCAATCTCTCAGAAGGTAATCGATCCAGAAATCATACCAAGGTTACAGAATGATTTGGTGCAATGTCTTGTCAGTTTCGAGTTGGTGTTCCCACCATCCTTCTTCAACATCATGACGCACGTCCTAGTTCACCTATGCGAAGAGATTAACGTTTTGGGTCCTGTATTTCTACACAATATGTTCCCCTTTGAGAGGTTCATGGGAGTCTTAAAGAAATATGTTCATAACCGTGCTAGGCCAGAAGGAAGCATCTCCAAGGGCCGTCAAAATGAGGAGGTCATTGAGTTTTGTATTGACTTTATTCCTGACCTTAAGCCGATTGGTGTTCCTGAATCGCGGCATAAGGGCAGACTGGATGGAAAAGGCACGCTAGGAGGGGAACAAATAATATGTATGGACGGACATTCTCTCACTGAAGCACACTACACAGTTCTACAGAATTCCGCCTTGGTGGCTCCGTATATGGATGAACACAAGAATTTGCTACGCTCCAAACACCCGGAGCGGTCTGATGACTGGATTACACGTGAACAAACCAGGAGTTTCGCCAGCTGGTTGCAAGCACGTACCATGCATGACACCTCTATTGAAGATGACCTGTACTTGCTGTCCCAGTTACCATCTTCGAATATAATGACTTTCAAAGGGTACGAGATAAATGGTAATACATTTTACACGATCGCCCAAGATAAGAAGAGCACCAACCAAAACAGTGGTGTCCGCTTTGATGCAGAAACCAAGACGGGAAAGGAAACATATTATGGTTATATACAGGACATATGGGAACTTGACTATCGACGTGGTTTGAAGGTCCCTTTGTTTCGGTGCAAATGGGTCAATATGACACGAGGCGGGGTAACGGAAGACCCGCAGTACGGAATGACAACAGTGGATCTCAACAATCTTGCGTATGCAGACGAACCATTCGTCCTAGCCAATGATGTGGCACAGGTTTTCTATGTGAAGGACATGTCTACCAAGCCAAGAAAAAGAAAAGATAAGGAAGCGAATGCATCGTACGATGAGCCAAAGCGGCACATAGTTCTTTCTGGGAAGAGAAACATCATGGGAGTGGATGACAAGACAGACAAGTCAGAAGATTATGAAAAGTTTGATGAAATTGCTCCATTCACAGTGAATATTGACCCGAGCATCCCGTTAAATGATGAAGATTTTCCATGGCTACGACGCAAAGGGACACACGCGAAGAAAAAGTTTCACACCCAAAGATCTGGGATGTGATCGGCTTAACTATCATCACTTTCTTCTGTGTTTCACACCCAGGAGGGAATCTCTGTAATAGTTAGGGTAGCTAGTTATGTGTTTTGGCATTTGAAACGCGAAGAAATTTTATGTGCAAGCAAATTCTTTCATGCATTTACTGATTTTTTCAGCTAAATGACCCTGAAATTAAAAAGCATTTCAAATGAACTCAGAAAAGGATGAAAGTTGGCATGGTATCATAATTTCACCCACATAGCATGTGCAAAAAAGTAGAGAGGGTTACCGCAAAAACTGGATGCACTTCGTGTACAAAATGGACAATCTGTTTCGAAGTATCAGGGTTTTGGACGAAAACTCATCCGTTACAAAGGCATTTCATTTTTTAAATAACCTAAGCATTACCAAATTGAATATAATGATAAAACACACTAATATTAAACATAAGAAAAAAGAATCACTGAAAAATCTATTTTCAAAGTTAAGTTATTCACAAAAATAAATAACGCAAAAAAATAAGAAAAAAAGCCCACCTACTGGGCCACAGCGGCCTGCATACGACTAGAAACCCAAATTCAAGTTGGGCCAGGATGCAGGCCCGCTAGCCCAGTAGGCCCAATAGGGCATCGCAGAAGAGGTAGGCCTAGAAGGCCTGCTTAAGAGAGGAGCTCGAGACAGCAGCGACGGCGGGGCTTATAAGCAGGTGCGAGTGCCCCTCGGCTAGCGAGGTGGGACTAAACTTTTGTGCCCCTCGCCTGACAGCGTACCCCCCTTTAGTACCGGTTCGTGGCACCAACCGATACTAAAGGGGGGTCCTTTAGTACCGGTTGGAGCCAAGAACCGGTACTAAAGGGGGGTGCTTCCCGCCACTTGGCCTGGCCAAAACAGGCCTTTAGTACCGGTTGGTGGCTCCAACCGGTACTAAAGGTGCCTTCTATATATACAACACTTACGAAAATTTCATTCTCCCTCTGTTTCTTCCTCTGTTTCCCCATTGAAGCACCGCCCGCGCGCCCCCAATCGATCGACGCCGTCGCCGTCGCCGCCCCGTCCCCGTCGCCGCCCCCGTCCCCGTCGGCGCCCTCGTCTCCGTCACCGCCCCGGGCCCGTCCCCGTCGCGCCGTCCCCGCGTCACGCCCCGGGCCCGTCGCCGCCCCCGGCCGTCGCCGTCACCCCGCTGTGAGCTCTCCCCCTCTAACCCCTCTCCCTCGCCCCCGGCGGCCACCATGGGCACCGCCCCTCCCCGAGCCCATACACACACACACAAGCATGATGAACACACACACACACGTACATATGTATGAATTAAAGCATGTATATATTAGTATATACGTATTTTGTATGTTTAATTACTTTAGATTTTTTAGATTATTATTTTTTCACTAGTATATATATATGAATGCATGTTAGATGGATATAATTAGTGTTTAATTAGTATGGAATTTTTTATATATAAAGTTGTTTTTCAGTTTTTTAATGGATGTATAAAAGTTGTGTTTTCTGTTTTTAGTGTTAGATGCTTAATTAGTATGAAATAGCATATAGAATTTTGACATATGCAATGATAGCATAATTAGTGTTATATAGAAATGTTAGAAATTTTAGTTATCAAAATCCAATCATTAAAAAAATGTTACTTTTTGCGGGCATATAACTAGTATTTGTTGTCGACGATGCCCGGCCCGCATCCTCGCCGTCGACACATCCGCGACGACGTCCAGCTGACCCATGTCCGGGACTGGGCTCCGCCGGGCTGGCACTGGGAGGTGCTGCCTGGAGGGGCACGCCGCTTGATGAGGAACCCGGCCCCAGGTCCCATCGTCGATCCTGATCTCGTTTGGTGGCGTTCGCGTGGGCCAGTTTCGGTGCGGAGGGAGCCGGCCCCGCCGGAGGTTGTACGTCGTCGTGTCAGGGAGGAGGACAAGCACGTCCATCGCTACATGGTTGCGTTAGAGGGCGGTGAAAAATCATCTTTAGTTCACCTACCGAATATTCCCTTAAGAACGCTAGATTTCGGCTTCACCCAGTCTGAGGTACACATCCGGCTGACCCGACAGTAACAATCGCAGAGGTGCTCCCTTTACCACCTAGCCGAACAATCGGGAACGTAGGGGTAAGCACAGGAGCCAGGCAACCCAGCTTGGCCAAAATTAAGTCATATCGATGCATATAATGGTGAATAAAAGGTACATGCGGAAGTGTGACACATGTGTTGGGCATGAAGCCCGTATAAATAAGCTTCTGTTAAAGAAGCCCCCAGGTCTAATGAGCACGGATAGCGCGTCAGTTGTGCACAAACAAGGCGTGGATGAGCCCTTAAAGGCTATAAAAGAAAGGGAGGGGAGAAGTAGAGAAATGTAAGACAGATAGTGTATAAAAAGAAAATGGACAGAGGAAGGAGACGAACACAGAGTCTGGCGCTAGGCATAGAATCTTCGGAGACGGGCTGCGTTCCATGGGTTCGGCTCGAGTCGGTTATCCGATGCATCTCGCAGGCGGTACGCTCCACCAGTCAGGACTTGGTCAATAATGAAGGGACCTTCCCATTTGGGCTTGAGTTTGTCCTTTTTCTTGTTTGGCAGGCGTAGAACTAATTCGCCAACATTGTAATTTTTGGCTCGTACTTCTCTGCTTTGGTATCTTCAAGCCTGCTGTTGATAGAATGCGGAACAGGCTTTTGCCACATCACGCTCCTCCACCAAGGCGTCCAGACTGTCCTGCCGATCGAGCTCGGCTTCTCTTTCTTCGTACATGCGCACACGAGGTGAGTCATGAATTATGTAGCAAAACCGCCTCTGTGCCGTATACCATGAATATTGGTGTGTATCCGATGGTGCGATTCGGCGTGGTCCGCAGCCCCCAGAGTACGGAGTCGAGCTCCTCTACCCAGTGCGTATTAGATTCCTTATGGGACCGCACTAATCTGGGTTTGATGCCGCTCATGATAAGACAATTTGCTCGCTCGACCTGGCCGTTAGTTTGTCGGTGATAGACGGAAGCATAATCGAGCTTGATGCCCATGTTTTTGCTCCAGAGTTTTACCTCGTCGGCCGTAAAGTTCGTGCCGTTATCAGTGATGATGTTGTGGGGGACGCCGTAACGGTGTACGACCCCGGATATAAAGTCTATCACCGGTCCGGATTCGGCAGTCTTAACAGGCTTGGCTTCTATCCATTTGGTGAACTTATCCACCATGACCAGTAAATATTTTTTCTTGTGGGTTCCTCCTTTAAGGGGTCCAACCATGTCAAGCCCCCACACCGCGAAGGGCCATGTGATGGGGATAGTTTGGAGGGCGGTGGGTGGCATATGGCTTTGGTTTGCAAAGAGCTGGCAACCGACGCATCGTTGGACTAAGTCCTGAACGTCTGCCCGGACTGTCGGCCAATAAAAGCCTGTACGGAAGGCTTTGCTTACAAGGGACCGAGCTGCAGCGTGATGACCGCCGAGTCTGACATGAATTTCAGCAAGAAGGTTCCGCCCTTCCTCTTCGAAGACGCACCTTTGAAGGACTCCGGTGGTGCTTTTCTTATAAAGCTCTCCCTCATGGACTTTATAGGCTTTAGATCGCCGCACTATGCAGCGTGCCTCATTTTGGTCCTTGGGGAGTTCCTGCCTAGTAAGGTAGGCTAGGAATGGTTCTGTCCACGGGGCGATGACGACCATTATTTCGTGGGCTGAAGATGTTATTTCCTTCGCAGAGCCGCCAATTATGTCAGAGTGTTCGTTATCGGGCAGTGCGGTTGGGTCCGGGTTGTTATTGCCGGGTTCCCCTTCCCATACCACGGATGGCTTAAAAAGCCTTTCCAAGAAGATGTTGGGGGGGACTACATCACGTTTTGCGTCGATGCGTGCCAGGACATCTGCCGCCTGATTATTTTCCTGGGCTATATGATGAAATTCGAGCCCTTCGAACCGAGATGACATTTTTAGGACGGCGTTGCGGTAAGCTGCCTTTTTCGGATCCTTGGCATCAAAGTCTTTGTTTATTTGAGATATAGCGAGGTTCGAATCCCCACGCACCTCTAGGCGTTGAATGCCCATGGATACTGCCATCCGGAGGCCATGTAGAAGGGCCTCATATTCGGCTGCGTTGTTTGAGTCCGGATACATTATCTGGAGTACGTATTAGACTATGTCTCCTGTGGGGGACGTCAAAACGATGCCAGCCCCTAGACCGGCCAACATTTTGGAGCCGTCGAAGTGCATGATCCAGTTTGAATATGTGCCGTACTCTTTAGGGAGTTCGGCTTCCATCCATTCGGCGACGAAGTCGGCCAAAACCTGCGACTTAATAGCTCGCCGTGGCTTGTAAGTTATGTCGAACCGGAGGAGCTCAATGGCCCATTTTGCAAACCAGCCCGTCGCGTCGCGGTTGTTTATAATATCGTTAAGTGGCACTTCCGAGGCTACTGTTATTGAACACTCTTGAAAGTAGTGTCGCAGCTTCCGGGATGCCATAAATACCGCGTACGCTATCTTTTGATAATGCGGGTACCGTGACTTGCACGGAGTAAGGACAGTGGACACATAATAGACCGGCTTTTGAAGGGGGAATTTGTGTCCGTCTGTTTCTCGTTCGACAACGAGCACTGCGCTTACAACTTGATGAGTTGCTGCAATGTATAATAGCATTGGTTCGCCAATGTTTGGCGCGACCAGGACTAGGTTTGTTGCCAATATGGCTTTTATTTTGTCGAGTCCGGCCATGGCGGCATCTATCCACTCGAAGTGTTCGGTACGCCGAAGGAGGCGATAAAGGGGTAATGCCTTCTCTCCCAAGCGGGAGATGAAGAGGCTTAGAGCCGCCACGCATCCGGTTAGTTTTTGTATTTGTTTGAGGTCCTTTGGGATATCCAATTGTGACAGAGCTCGGATCTTGGCTGGATTTGCTTCAATTCATCTACCGGATACAATGAAGCCCAAGAGCTTTCCGGATGGTACGCTGAAAACGCATTTTTCCGGGTTGAGCTTGATGTCGTATGTCCGGAGGTTATCGAATGTTAGCCTCAAGTCGTCTACTAGAGATTCGACATGTCTTGTTTTGACGACCACATCATCTACGTATGCCTCCACTGTTTTGCCAATCTGGTTTGCCAGACATGTCTGGATCATGCGCTGATATGTTGCACCGGCGTTTTTGAGTCCGAAGGGCATTGTGTTGAAGCAGAATGGGCCGTATGGTGTGATGAATGCCGTTGTGGCTTGGTCTGGCTCTGCCATCTTAATTTGATGGTAGCCGGAGTATGCGTCGAGGAAACACAACGAATCGTGTCCTGCGGTAGCGTCGATAATTTGATCGATGCGGGGGAGGGGGAAGGGATCCTTTGGGCAAGCCTTGTTGAGGTCCTTAAAATCAACGCACATGCGCCAGGATTTGTCCTTCTTTGGTACTATCACCAGGTTTGCTAGCTAGTCCGGATGTTTTATATCTCTGATGAATCCGGCCTCCAATAGCTTGGCTAGTTCCTCTCCGATGGCCTGTCTCTTAGGTTCGGAGAAACGCCGAAGAGCCTGTTTGACAGGTTTGAATCCTTTTAGGATATTTAAGCTGTGCTCGGCCAGCCTGCATGGTATTCCTGGCATGTGTGAAGGGTGCCAGGCGAAAATGTCCCAGTTCTCACGTAGGAACTCTCGCAGTGCGGCGTCCACGTCAGGGTTTAACTGTGCCCCGATGGAAGCTGTTTTCGTGGGGTCCGTTGGATGGACCTGGAATTTGACTATTTCGTCCGCCGGTTTAAAGGAAGTGGACTTGGATCTTTTGTCGAGTATCACATCATCCCTATTCACCGTGGAGCGGAGCGCGGTCAGTTCCTCATGTTGAGGAACGTAGTAATTTCAAAAAAAATCCTATGCACACGCAAGATCATGGTGATGCATAGCAACGAGAGGGGAGAGTGTTGTCTATGTACCCTCGTAGACCGAAGCGGAAGCATTGACGCAACATAGAGGAAGCAGTCGTACGTCTTCCTGATCCAACCGATCCAAGCACCGTTACTCCGGCACCTCCGAGTTCTTGGCACACGTTCAGCTCGATGACCCTCCCCGGGCTCTGATCCAGCAAAGCATCGGGGAGGAGTTCCGTCAGCACGACGGCATGGTGACGATCTTGATGTTCAACCGTCACAGGGCTTCGCCTAAGCACCGCTACAATATGACCGAGGTGGAATATGGTGGAAGGGGGCACCGCACACGGCTAAGGAACGATCACGAAGATCAACTTGTGTGTTCTAGGGTGCCCCCTGCCCCCGTATATAAAGGAGCCAAGGGGAGGGGGCGGCCGGCCAAGGAGGGCGCGCCAAGGGGGAGTCCTACTCCCACCGGGAGTAGGACTCCCTTCTTTCCTAGTTGGAGAAGGAGAAGGGGGAAAGAGGAGGAAGAGGGAAAGGAAAGGGGGGGGGGGGTGCCGCCCCCCTCTCCTTGTCCTATTCGAACTAGGGAGGGGAGGGGCGCGCGGGCACCTCTTGCCTCCTTTCCTCTTCTCCCTTAGGGCCCATGTAGGCCCAATAACCCCGGGGGGTTCCGGTAACCCCCCGGTACTCTGGTAAAATCCCGATTTCACCCGGAACAATTCCTATATCCAAATATAGGCTTCCAATATATCGATCTTTATGTCTCGACCATTTCGAGACTCCTCGTCATGTCCATGATCACATCCGGGACTCCGAACAACCTTTGGTACATCAAAATACATAAACTCATAATGAAACTGTCATCGTAACGTTAAGCTTGCGGACCCTACGGTTCGAGAACAATGTAGACATGACCGAGACATATCTCCGGTCAATAACCAATAGCGGAACCTGGATGCTCATATTGGCTCCTACATATTCTACGAAGATCTTTATCGGTCAGACCGCATAACAACATACGTTGTTCCCTTTTTCATCGGTATGTTACTTGCCCGAGATTCGATCGTCGGTATCTCAATACCTAGTTCAATCTCGTTACCGATAAGTCTCTTTACTCGTTCCATAATACAACATCTCACAACTAACTCATTAGTTGCAATGCTTGCAAGGCTTATGTGATGTGCATTACCGAGAGGGCCCAGAGATACCTCTCCGACAATCGGAGTGACAAATCCTAATCTCGAAATACGCCAACCCAACATGTACCTTTGGAGACACCTGTAGAGCACCTTTATAATCACCCAGTTACGTTGTGACGTTTGGTAGCACACAAAGTGTTCCTCCGGCAAACGGGAGTTGCATAATCTCATAGTCATAGGAACATGTATAAGTCATGAAGAAAGCAATATCAGCATACTAAATGATCGGGTGCTAAGCTAATGGAATGGGTCATGTCAATCAGATCATTCACCTAATGATGTGATCCTGTTAATCAAATAACAACTCTTTGTTCATGGTTAGGAAACATAACCATCTTTGATTAACGAGCTAGTCAAGTAGAGGCATACTAGTGACACTCTGTTTGTCTATGTATTCACACATGTATTATGTTTCCGGTTAATACAACTCTAGCATGAATAATAAACATTTATCATGATATAAGGAAATAAATAATAACTTTATTATTGCCTCTAGGGCATATTTCATTCAGTCTCCCACTTGCACTAGAGTCAATAATCTAGATTACACAGTAATGATTCTAACACCCATGGAGCCTTGGTGCTGATCATGTTTTGCTCATGGAAGAGGCTTAGTCAACAGGTCTGCTACATTCAGATCCGTATGTATCTTGCAAATCTCTATGTCTCCCACCTGGACTAGATCCCAGATGGAATTGAAGCGTCTCTTGATGTGCTTGGTTCTCTTGTGAAATCTGGATTCCTTTGCCAAGGGAATTGCACCAGTATTGTCACAAAAGATTTTCATTGGACCGGTTGCACTAGGTATGACACCTAGATCGGATATGAACTCCTTCATCCAGACTCCTTCGTTTGCTGCTTCCGAAGCAGCTATGTACTCCGCTTCACATGTAGATCCCGCCACGACACTTTGTTTAGAACTGCACCAACTGACAGCTCCACCGTTTAATGTAAACACGTATCCGGTTTGCGATTTAGAATCGCCCGGATCTGTGTCAAAGCTTGCATCAACGTAACCGTTTATGATGAGCTCTTTGTCACCTCCATATACGAGAAACATATCCTTAGTCCTTTTAGGGTATTTCAGGATGTTCTTGACCGCTGTCCAGTGATCCACTCCTGGATTACTTTGGTACCTTCCTGCTAGACTTATAGCAAGACACACATCAGGTCTGGTACACAGCATTGCATACATGATAGAGCCTATGGCTGAAGGATAGGGAACATCTTTCATTTTCTCTCTATCTTCTGCAGTGGTCGGACATTGAGTCTTACTCAACTTCACACCTTGTAACACAGGCAAGAATCCTTTCTTTGCTTGATCCATTTTGAACTTCTTCAAAACTTTGTCAAGGTATGTGCTTTGTGAAAGTCCAATTAAGCATTTTGATCTATCTCTATAGATCTTAATGCCTAATATGTAAGCACCTTCACCGAGGTCTTTCATTGAAAAACTCTTATTCAAGTATCCCTTTATGCTATCCAGAAATTCTATATCATTTCCAATTAGTAATATGTCATCCACATATAATATCAGAAATGCTACAGAGCTCCCACTCACTTTCTTGTAAATACAGGCTTCTCCAAAAGTCTGTATAAAACCAAATGCTTTGAAGACACTATCAAAGCGTTTATTCCAACTACGAGAGGCTTGCACCAGTCCATAAATGGATCGCTGGAGCTTGCACACTTTGTTAGCTCCCTTTGGATCGACAAAACCTTCTGGTTGCATCATATACAACTCTTCTTCCAGAAATCCATTCAGGAATGCATTTTTGACATCCATTTGCCAAATTTCATAATCATAAAATGCGGCAATTGCTAACATGATTTGGACAGACTTAAGCATTGCTACGGGTGAGAAGGTCTCATCGTAGTCAATCCTTGAACTTGTCGAAAACCTTTTGCAACAAGTCGAGCTTTGTAGACAGTAACATTACCGTCAGCGTCAGTCTTCTTCTTGAAGATCCATTTATTCTCAATTGCTTGCCGATCATCAGGCAAGTCAACCAAAGTCCATACTTTGTTCTCATACATGGATCTCATCTCAGATTTCATGGCCTCAAGCCATTTCGCGGAATCTGGGCTCATCATCGCTTCCTCATAGTTCGTAGGTTCGTCATGGTCAAGTAACATGACCTACAGAACAGGATTACCGTACCACTCTAGTGCAAATCTCACTCTGGTTTACCTACGAGGTTCGGTAGTAACTCGATCTGAAGTATCATCATCATTAGCTTCCTCACTAATTGGTGTAGTAGTCACAGGAACAGATTTCTGTGATGAACTACTTTCCAATAAGGGAGAAGGTACAATTACCTTATCAAGTTCTACTTTCCTCCCACTCACTTCTTTCAAGAGAAACTCCTTCTCTAGAAAGGATCCATTCTTAGCAACGAATGTCTTGCCTTCGGATCTGTGATAGAAGGTGTACCCAACAGTCTCCTTTGGGTATACTATGAAGACATATTTCTCTGATCTGGGTTTGAGCTTATCTGGGTTCTAGCATCACAACCCCTAACTTTAAGAAATGACAACTTTGGTTTCTTGCCAAACCACAGTTCAGATTGTGTCGTCTCAACGGACTTAGATGGTGCCCTTTTTAACGTGAATGCAGCTGTCTTTAATGCATAACCCCAAAAACGATAGTGGTAGATCGGTAAGAGACATCATAGATTGTACTATATCCAATAAAGTACGGTTATGACGTTCGGACGCACCATTATGCTGTGGTGTTCCAGGTGGCATGATTTTGTGAAACTATTCCACATTGTTTTAATTGAAGACCAAAGTCGTAACTCAAATATTTGTCTTCGCGATCAGATCGTAGAAACTTTATTTTCTTGTCACGATGATTTTCAACTTCACTCTGAAATTCTTTGAACTTTTCAAATGTTTCAGACTTATGTTTCATCAAGTAGATATACCCATATCTGCTCAAATCATCTGTGAAGGTCAGAAAATAATGATACCTGCTGCAAGCCTTAATATTCATCGGACCACATACAACAGTATGTATGATTTCCAACAAATCTGTTGCTTGCTTCATTGTTCCAGAGAACGACGTTTTAGTCATCTTGCCCATAAGGCATGGTTCGCAAGCATCAAGTGATTCATAATCAAGTGATTCCAAAAGCCCATCAACATGGAGTTTCTTCATGCGCTTTACACCAATATGACCTAAACGGCAGTGCCACAAATAAGTTGCACTATCATTATTAACTTTGCTCTTTTTGGTTTCAATATTATGAATATGTGTATCACTATGATCGAGATCCAACGAAATTGTTTCATTGGGTGTATGACCATCGAAGGTTTTATTCATGTAAACAGAAGAACAACTATTCTCTGACATTAATGAATAACCGTATTACAATAAACATGATCAAATCATATTCATGCTCAACGCCAAATAACACTTATTTAGGTTCCACACTAATCCCGAAAGTATAGGGAGTGTGCGATGCTGATCATATCAATCTTGGAACCACTTCCAACTCTCATCGTCACTTAACCCTTAACTAGTCTCTATTCATTCTGCAACTCCCGTTTCGAGTTACTAATCTTAGCAACTGAACTAGTACCAAATACTGAGGGGTTGCTATGAACACTAGTAAAGTACACATCAATAACATGTATATCAAATATACCTTTGTTTACTTTGCCATCCTTTCTTATCCACCAAATACTTGGGGTATTTCCGCTTCTAGTGACCAATCCCTTTGCAGTAGAAGCACTTAGTCTCAGTGAGGGAGTCCTGGATTAGGGGGTGTCTGGGTAGCCGGACTATACCTTCAGCCGGACTCCAGGACTATGAAGATACAAGATTGAAGACTCCGTCCCGTATCCGGATGGGACTTTCCTTAGCGTGGAAGGCAAGCTTGGCGATGCGGGTATTCAAGATCTCCTACCATTGTAACCGACTCTGTGTAACCCTAACACTATCCGGTGTCTATATAAACTGGAGGGTTCTAGTCCGTAGGACAACTTCATCATACAACAATCATACCATAGGCTAGGTTCTAGGGTTTAGCCTCCTTGATCTCGTGGTAGATCTACTCGTGTACTACCCATATCATCAATATTAATCAAGCAGGAGTAGGGTATTACCTCCATCGAGAGGGCCCGAACCTAGGTAAAAACATCATGTCCCTTGTCTCCTCTTACCATCCGGCCTAGATGCACAGTTTGGGACCCCCTACCCGAGATCCGCCGGTTTTGACACCGACATTGGTGCTTTCATTGAGAGTTCCTCTGTGTCGTCACTTTTAGGCCCGATGGCTCCTTTGATCATCAACAACGATGTGGTCCAGGGTGAGACTTTTCTCCCTGGACAGATCTCCATCTTCGGCGGCTTCGCACTGCGGGCCAATTCGCTTGGCCACCTGGAGCAGATCGAAAGCTACGCCCCTGGCCATCAGGTCAGGTTTGGAAGCCTAAACTACATGGCAGACATCCGCGGATATTTGATCTTTGACGGATTCGAGCCACAGCCAAGTGCGCCGCACTGTCTCGTGGGGCATGATCTAGCTCTGCCACCGAACAGTGCCCTGGAGGCCACAAACGCACCAGCTCTGACCCTTAATTCGGAGCCAGCTGCGCCAATCGAGGATGAGCGGTTGGACGTCACCTCGGGGGCTGATATCTCAAATGCGATCGAGCCGAACGCCAGCCCCGCACCCTGCATGACCCATGACTCTGAGTATCTGGAATCCTCTCCGGACTCCGAACCCCCCGCGCCCCTGCCGATCGAATCCGCTTGGGTGCCGATAATGGAGTTCACCGCCGCGGACATCTTTCAGCACTCGCCTTTTGGCGACATCCTAAATTCTCTAAAGTCTCTGTCTTTATCGGGAGAGCCCTGGCCGGATTACGGTCAGCGAGAATGGGATACGGACGATGAAGAAATTCAAAGCCCACCCACCACCCACTTTGTAGCCACTGTCGATGATTTAACCGACATGCTTGACTTTGGCTCCGAAGACATCGACGGTATGGACGTCGATGCAGGAGACGAACAGGATCCAGCAGCTGTAGGGCGCTAGAAGGCCACCTCGTCATACGACATATAGATGGTGGATACTCCAAAAGATGGAGATGGCGATGGAACAGCGGGGGATGACACCTCCAAGAAACAGCCAAAGCGCAGGCGTCAGCGGCGCCGCTCTAAATCCCGCCAAAGCAAAAACGGTGATTCCGGCACGGGAGATAATACTACCCTAGATAGCACCGAAGAACACCCCCTCCAGCAAGATTCGGCACAGGAAGATGGAGAAGCCAGCCCTCATGAGAGAGCGGCAGACCGAGAGGTTGAGGATGATAACTATATGCCTCCCTCCGAAGACGAGGCAAGCCTCGACGACGACGAATTCTCTGTACCATCAGACCTCGCCGAACAAGAGCATTTCAAACGCAGGCTTTTAGCCACGGCAAGCAGCCTCAAGAAAAAGCAGCAACAACTTAGAGCTGACCAAGACTTGCTAGCTGACAGATGGACTGAAGTCCTTGCGGCCGAAGAGTATGAACTCAAGCGCCCCTCCAAGAGTTACCCAAAGCGCAGGCCTCTACCCCGATCAGAGGAGGAAGCACCTACATCACCAGCGCATGACATGGCCAACCGGCCACCTAGCGGCCGTGACAGAGAGGCCTCTCAGCCCTCCACCCAAGCCATGCCCCGACGCCGTTCAACTAAGGCACGGGAAAATGCGCCAGACCTGCGAGACGTACTGGAGGACAAGGCAAGACAAACAAGATCGATCTACGGATCGCGCAGGCGCCCCACGACACGTGACGGTGATCTTCATTCCGGATACAACAAATCCGGCCGTGCCGAACACAACAGGCATAGCTCCTCCGAGCTGCGTCATGATATAGCCCAGTATAGAGGCGCCGCACACCCACTATGCTTCACAGATGAAGTAATGGATCATAAAATCCTAGAGGGTTTCAAACCCGTGAACATCGAATCATATGATGGAACAATAGATCCTGCGGTATGGATTGAGGATTATGTCCTTCATATCCACATGGCCCGCGGCAATGATCTACATGCCATCAAATACCTCCCGCTGAAACTTAAGGGACCGGCCCGGCATTGGCTTAACAGCTTGCCAGCAGACTCAATCGGTTCTTGGGAGGACCTAGAAGCCGCATTCCTCGACAACTTCCAGGGCACTTATGTGCGACCACCGGATGCCGATGACTTAAGCCACATAATTCAGCAGCCAGATGAATCGGCCAGGCAATTCTGGACAGGGTTCCTAACAAAGAAAAACCAGATAGTCGATTGTCCGAACGCAGAGGCCCTAGCAGCCTTCAAGCATAACATCCGCGACGAGTGGCTTGCCGGGCACCTGGGAAAGGAAAAGCCGAAAACCATGGCAGCCCTCACGACACTCATGACCCGCTTTTGTGCGGGCGAAGATAGTTGGCTAGCTCGCAGTAACAACTTAGCAAAGAACCCTGGTAATTCGGATAGCAAGGACAAAAGTGGCAGGACACGTCGGAACAAGCTAAAGCGCCGCGTTAGCAGCGACAGCAACAAAGACACGGCAGTTAATGCCGGATTCAGAGGCTATAAATCCGGTCAGCGGAAAAAGCCATTCAAAAAGAATACTCAGGGCCCGTCCAGTTTGGACCGAATACTCGACCGCTTGTGCCAGATACATGGCACCCCCGAAAAGCCAGCCAATCACACCAACAGGGACTGTTGGGTGTTCAAGCAGGCAGGCAAGTTAACAGACGAAAATAAAGACAAGGGGCTACATAGCGATGACGAGGAGGAGCCCGGGCCGCTGAACAACAGTGGACAAAAGGGTTTTCCCCCACAAGTGCGGACGGTGAACATGATATACACAACCCATATTCCCAAGAGGGAGCGGAAGCGTGCGCTACGGGACGTATACACGATGGAGCCAGTCGCCCCAAAGTTCAACCCATGGTCCTCCTGCCCGATCACTTTTGGTCGAAAGGACCACCCCACTAGCATCCGCCATGGCGGCTTCGCCGCATTGGTTCTCGACCCAATCATCGACGGATTCCATATCACAAGAGTCCTCATGGATGGCGGAAGTAGCCTGAACCTGCTTTACCAGGACACAGTGCGGAAAATGGGCATAGATCCCTCGAGGATTAAGCCCACAAAAATGACCTTTAAAGGCGTTATACCAGGTGTAGAGGCCAACTGTACAGGCTTTGTAACACTTGAACTGGTCTTCGGATCTCCGGACAATTTCCGAAGCGAAGAGTTAATCTTCGATATAGTCCCGTTTCGCAGCGGCTATCACGCCCTGCTCGGGCGAACCGCATTTGCAAAGTTCAATGCGGTGCCGCACTACACATATCTCAAGCTCAAAATGCCAGGCCCTCGAGGAGTAATTACGGTCAACGGAAACACCGAATGCTCCCTCCGTACGAAGGAGCACACGACGGCGCTCGCAGCGGAAGTGCAAATCAGCCTTCTTCGGCAATTCTTCAGTCCGGCCGTTAAAAAGCCAGACATTGCCAAGCGCGCCCGGAGTAACCTACAACAAGACCGCCTGGCACGTTCTGAGTAGGCGTAGCAATGCGGCCCCAACCCCAGCCCTCGTGACATAGCGAAACCAGTGCCTCACGTACATAACTACGCTCTTGAAATACCATGGTCGCAGGGGAAGGGGCACAATAACGGCAAGCCCAAAATACAGCTTAAAATGTACTAGGGGCTGCCGAATTCTTTTTTTAATTTTCTCTTACTTTCAGGACTCCATACTTCGGACGACCTGTTCGGCAATTCAACTGCCGCACAAATGATGCAAGATCCAGGGAGGCAGACAAGCCACGCCACATTATGGAACTCCCAGGTGGTCTCTGTTACGAGCGGTATACCTATTTTGAATACAATTCCGCGGCCTGCCCCTGGCCAGGACATGTTAAATAGTCCAATATCTTTTCCTTATCATACCACTTGTATCGTTCTGCTCTGATAGCAGCCTTTCTATAAACAATGCATAGCTTTCTGTCTATTTTTTGCATTATCCTATTTTCATACATATGTTTATGACATGTCGCACGCGCACACTATGGTACGGCAAAATACGCGAGGGGCTTTGATACCCCTCAATATGGTGTGAGAAGCCCGTACACTTTCACAAGTGCGGCACCCCGAACTTATAGCACTATATGCATCGGCTCCGAATCATGATTTGGGTCAATAGTTGGGTTTGCCCGGCTCCTATGTTTTGGTGCCTTACGTTCCGCTATATCGGCTAAGGTAGCACTAGGAGAACCACTGCGATTGTGCCCCGGTTGAGCTGGGTTAAGCACCTCTGTGGAGAAAGATAAAACTAACTGTCATGATGAGGCGAGAGACCGGTCGCTGTTCGAGAGGTTTTTCGAGTCCCTAAAGACTTATGCCGCTTCGAGCGAGGAGCCGGCTTTGTCCGGCCAAGGCATGGATAGCGCCCCGAACTCTGTCTTCCGAACTAGGGGCTTTGCCGAAATTTAAAATTATAGAGTTCTATGGCTAAGTGAGAGTGTTCAAGCATTATAGTCCGATTGCCTGGTTCGTTGTGCTGAGCGCCTCCCTCGAAGGACCCAACTATGGGAAAAAGAGCACTCAGGTTTATCCCGAACACCCCAGCACTAGTGGCATGGGGGCAGAAGCCGACGACTGGCCATCTCTTAAATTTTTGATAAACGGCCGCACAGAAAGTAATATTTTAAATTCAACAAGCATTGCTTAGCGCATATCAACAAGTTTTCAGCGCACAGGATAAACACGAGCGAGTTCATTCAAAAATTACATCCTTGGTACATTCATCCGCCACAAGGCGGGCACCCGCAAGAACATCCTTATAGTAGTTCTCGGGCTTGCGATGCTCCTTCCCCGGCGGCGGCCCATCCCTCACAAGCTTCTCACCGTCCAGCTTACCCCAGTGCACCTTTGCACGGGCAAGGGCCCGATGGGCACCTTCGATGCAGACGGAGCGCTTGATGTCCTCGAGCCTTGGACATGCCTCCACCAGCCGCCGCACCAGCCCGAAGTAGCTCCCAGGCAGGGCCTCTCCGGGCCACAGCCGAACTTTGAAGGCCCTCATGGCCTGTTCGGCCGCCTTGTGGAGCTCGACTAGCTGTTTCAGCTGGTCGCTCAAGGGCACAGGGTGTCCGGCCTCAGCATACTGAGACCAGAACACCTTCTCCATCGAGCTGCCCTCTTCAGCTCGGTAGAATGCGGCAGCCTCGGATACGCTGCGGGGAAGATCTGCGAATGCCCCTGGAGAGCTCCAGATTCGGGCAAGTAACAAGTAGTTCACTTTTATATTTCTGCTTTGCATAAAGAATGCCTTACCCGCTGCTATCTTCTTCATCTCCTCCAACTCTTGGAGGGCCTTTTGGGCTTCGGCCTTGGCAGACTTGGCAGTCTCAAGGGCCGCGCGAGCTCGGACGCTTGCGTCTTTGACTCAAGCTCCAAACTCTCATGTTTTTTCATGAGAGCCTGAAGCTCTTGCTGCACCTTGCCGACCTGAGCCCCAAGTTTCTCTCGCTCGGTGCGCTCCCTGGCCGTTTTCTTTTCGTCCTCGGACAGCGCCCGCTTGAGGGTTGCCACCTCAGTCGTGGCCCCTATAATAAGCATAACAATCCTATTATTTTTTGCAATCACGTCTTTTATAGGCACTTTTTCTGTAAGGTATTTCTTACCTACTTTCTCCTCGAGCTGCCGCTTGGCAAGGCCGAGCTCGCTCGAGGCCCTGTTTCAGGGCACCCGCCTCCGCAGTCAGTGCGGCGGTGGCTAGCAGCGAAGCCTGCATACCCATATTGATTCTTTTTTGTTAGAATCCTGCGAATTTTAATAGATCCTCTATTCGGCTTTTCTTTCCGACGCCAAACAGAGCATCAGGGGCTACTGTCTATGCGGTAATATTTTTACATATTTTTACTTACCTTGAAGTCTATTAGAAGGCTAGCACAAGCTTCAGTCAGTCCGCTCTTGGCGGACTGAACCTTCTGGATCACCGTACTCATAATAGTACGGTGCTCCTCGTCGATGGAGGCGCCATCAAGCACCTCCAGCAGATTGTCCGGCGCCTCCGGTTGGACGGAGGCCGCCAGCTCAGAAGGCTTGCTCCTCTTGGGAGGAGTTCCCCTACCGCGGTCCGGAACTATTGAAGATTTCGGCACGGTGTCCGGCTCAAAGCCGGACTTAGAGCCCTGGGGGGTCTTGTCCCCTTTATTCCTGAAGTCCAGAAGGTCGCCTTGCGGCTCCTCCAGGACCACCTCCTCCTGCCCAGGAGCTTGTCGCGACGCCACTTCGGCATCGTCCGCAGTGCGGGGGGAGACAGCGGGCGGAACTGAGTTCACGTCCGATGAATCCAGGGAGCTGCATAATTATGTTCGACATTAGGGAAAGCTGTGCAACAAAGGAACGTCATGAGTTACTCTGACATCCGCACTTACGATTTCACCGGACGCTTGGCTCTGTCTGGCCACTCCTCTTCGTCCTCTTCGGCGTCGAGGGAGTAGTCCGGCGGAGGGGTCTTCCTCTTCCTGGACCCTTCGGCCTCCCCCGTTGGGGCGGCCTTCCTTTTCTTTCCTCCCCCCGCTGGAGGGGGAGAGGTTTCTTCTTCCTCCTCCTCGTTCTCACGGGAGGAGAGCGTCTCGGACTCGTCGGATGACGAGTCCGACACCACCATATTACGGGCACTCTTTCGAGTCCCCGTGGCCTTCTTCTTCTTGGCCTTCTTCTCCAGCACCACATAGGGCGCCGGAACCAGCAGCTTCACTAGTAGAGCAGGGGCTGGGTCTTCGGGCAAGGGAGTCAGACAGTTAATCAGTATGGACGTCGCCTGCCAAGCCTGTCAAAGGTAAGGGAGCTTAGATCCCGCATAGAGTCAAACTATGAAAAAAACTTAACATCCTGTAAAAGGTGGAAATAGCTTACCTCGCTAGCGTGACGCTGCGAGCGGTATCCGCGGTCCTCGGAAGCGGATGCGGGAGCCTCGGCGCCCTTGAATAGCACCTTCCAGGCATCTTCGTACGTCGTGTCGAAGAGCCTGTTAAGGGTTCGGTGCTGCGCCGGGTCGAACTCCCACAGATTGAAGTCCCGTTGTTGACACGGGAGGATCCGGCGGACGAGCATAACCTGGACTACATTAACGAGCCTGATTGGCTTGTTCACCAGGGACTGGATGCATGTTTGTAGTCCAGTCAACTCTTGTTTGTCACCCCACGACAGGCCCGTCTCTTTCCAGGACATAAGCCGCGTGGGGGGTCCGGATCGGAACTCGGGGGATGCGATCCATTTCGAACCGCGTGGCTCAGTGATGTAAAACCACCTGGATTGCCACCCCTTTAGGGTCTCCACGAAGGAGCCCTCGAACCATAGGACGTTGGCCATCTTGCCCGCCATGGCGCCTCCGCACTCCGCCTGGCTGCCGCGCACCACCTTGGGCTTGACGTTGAAGGTCTTGAGCCAGAGGCCGAAATGGGGGCGAATGCGGAGGAAAGCCTCGCACACGATGATAAACACCGAAATGGGGGCCAGATCGTGGAAATCCAGGCCATAGTAGAACATGAGCCCCCGGACGAATGGGTGGAGTGGAAAACCCAGTCCGCGGAGGAAGTGGGGAAGGAACACTACCCTCTCATGGGGCCTTGGTGTGGGGAGAAGCTGCCCCTCTTCAGGAAGCCGGTGCGCGATGTCTTTGGACAAGTATCCGGCCTTCCACCTGCCTCCCGCTCCGGATATTGCTGGAAAAGGTTGAGGTGGGAAGTGCGGGCTTGGGCGCTGGAGCTCGAGTGCGTAGGATATGGATTGGCAAAGGAGGAAGAAGGCGTAGGTAAAAAGGTGGATCCTTATCCCCTTATATGGGCGGATGCGGTTGTGTGTCCCCACCAGCCTAGTAAAACTCGCTTGCCTCCCAAGCGCCGTGATAAATGGCGTGGCGGGGTTACCCACGTCCGTATTGATGAGAATCCCGTAAAAGGGGGCACACGATCTCTGCTTTGAGAAGACGTGCCAAGGAAACCTCCTCGCAAAACGTGCTGAGGTGGAAAAGTAAAAACGATTCGAATAAAGGACTTGGCCGTAGTGTGATGTCACGCTACGGAATACGTCAGCAGATTAGATTTGTGTTAATATTATTCTCTCTATGGCAATATGTGGAAACTTATTTTGCAGAGCCAGAAACTACTCTTGGTGTTTACAATCTTCTATGAAAACATGGAGGAGGAACCCGCCTTGCAATGCTGAAGACAATCTGCGCGCCGGACTCGTCGTCATTGAAGCCTGGTTCAGGGACTACTGAAGGTGTCCTGGATTAGGGGGTGTCCGGGTAGCCGGACTATACCTTCAGCCGGACTCCAGGACTATGAAGATACAAGATTGAAGACTTCGTCCCGTGTCCGGATGGGACTTTCCTTGGCATGGAAGGCAAGCTTGGCGATGCGGATATTCAAGATCTCCTACCACTGTAACCGACTCTGTGTAACCCTAACCCTATCCGGTGTCTATATAAACCGGAGGGTTCTAGTCCATAGGACAACTTCATCATACAACAATCATACCATAGGCTAGCTTCTAGGGTTTAGCCTCCTTGATCTCGTGGTAGATCTACTCTTGTACTACCCATATCATCAATATTAATCAAGGAGGAGTAGGGTATTACCTCCATCGAGAGGGCCCGAACCTGGGTAAAAACATCGTGTCCCTTGTCTCCTGTTACCATCCGGCCTAGACGCACAGTTCGGGACCCCCTACCCGAGATCCGCCGGTTTTTACACCGACACTCAGGCTTAGAACCAGACTTGGGTTTCTTCACTTGAGCAGCAACTTGCTTGCCGTTCTTCTTGAAGTTCCCCTTCTTCCTTTTGCCCTTTTCTTGAAACTAGTGGTCTTATCTACCAACAACACTTGATGTTTTTCTTGATTTCTACCTTCGTCGATTTTAGCATCACAAAGAGCTTGGGAATCGTTTCCATTATCCCTTGCATATTATAGTTCATCACGAAGTCCTACTAACTTGGTGATGGTGACTAGAGAATTCTGTCAATCACTATTTTATCTGGAAGATTAACTCCCACTTGATTCAAGCGATTGTAGTACCCAGACAATCTGAGCACATGCTCACTAGTTGAGCGATTCTCCTCCATCTTTTAGCTATAGAACTTGTTGGAGACTTCATATCTCTCAACTCGGGTATTTGCTTGAAATATTAACTTCAACTCCTGGAACATCTGGTATGGTCCATGACGTTCAAAACGTCTTTGCAGTCCCGATTCTAAGACGTTAAGCATGGTGCACTAAACTATCAAGTAGTCATCATATTGAGCTAGCCAAACATTCATAACGTCTGCATCTGCTCCTACAATAGGTCTGTCACCTAGCGGTGCATCAAGGACATAATTCTTCTGTGCAGCAATGAGGATAATCCTTAGATCACGGATCCAATCCGCATCATTGCTACTAACATTTTTCAACGCAATTTTCTCTATGAACATATCAAAATTAAACGGGGAAGCAACAACGCGAGCTATTGATCTACAACATAGATATGCTAATACTTCCAAGACTAAGTTCATGATAAATTTAAGTTCAATTAATCATATTACTTAAGAACTCTCACTTAGACAGACATCTCTCTAGTCATCCAAGTGATCACGTGATCCAAATCAACTAAACCATGTCCGATCATCACGTGAGATGGAGTTTTCAATGGTGAACATCACTATGTTAATCATATCTACTATATGATTCACGCTAGACCTTTCGGTCTCCGTGTTCTGAGGCCATATCTGTTATATGCTAGGCTTGTCAAGTTAAACCTGAGTATTCCGCGTGTGCAACTATTTTGCACCCGTTGTATTTGAACGTAGAGCCTATCACACCCGATCATCACGTGGTGTCTTAGCATGAAGAACTTTCACAACGGTGCATACTCAGGGAGAACACTTCTTGATAATTAGTGAGAGATCATCTTAAAATGGTATCGTCAATCAAAGCAAGATAAGATGCATAAAAGATAAACATCACATGCAATCAATATAAGTGATATGATATGGCCATCATCATCTCGTGCTTGTGATCTCCATCTTCGAAGCACCGTCATGATCACCATCGTCACCGGCGCGACACTTTGATCTCCATCATAGCATCATTGTCGTATCGCCAATCTTATGCTTCTACGACTATCGCTACCGCTTAGTGATAAAGTAAAGCATTAAAGGGCGATTTTATTGCATACAATAAAGCGACAACCATATGGCTCCTGCCAGTTGCCGATAACTCGGTTACAAAACATGATCATCTCATACAATAAAATTTAGCATCATGTCTTGACCATATCACATCACAACATGCCCTGCAAAAACAAGTTAGACGTCCTCTACTTTGTTGTTGCAAATTTTACATGGCTGCTACGGGCTTAGCAAGAACCAATCTTACCTATGCATCAAAACCACAATGATAGTTTGTCAAGTTGGTGCTGTTTTAACCTTCGCAAGGACCGGGTGTAGCCATACTCGGTTCAACTGAAGTTGGAGAAACTGACACCCGCCAGCTACCTGTGTGCAAAGCACGGCGGTAGAACCAGTCTCGCGTAAGCGTACGCGTAATGTCGGTCTGGGCCGCTTCATCCAACAATACCGCCGAACCAAAGTATCACATGCTGGTAAGCAGTATGACTTATATCGCCCACAACTCACTTGTGTTCTACTCGTGCAAATAACATCAACACATAAAACCTAGGCTTGGATGCCACTGTTGGGGAACGTAGTAATTTCAAAAAAATTCCTACGCACACGCAAGATCATGGTGATGCATAGCAACGAGAGGGGAGAGTGTTGTCTACGTACCCTCGTAGACCGAAGCCGAAGCGTTGACGCAACGTAGAGGAAGTAGTCGTACGTCTTCCCGATCCAACCGATCCAAGCAGCGTTACTCCGACACCTCCGAGTTCTTGGCACACATTCAGCTCGATGACGCTCCCCGGGCTCCGATCCAGCAAAGCGTCGGGGAGGAGTTCCGTCAGCACGACGGCGTGGTGACGATCTTGATGTTCAACCGTCGCAGGGCTTCGCCTAAGCACCGCTACAATATGACCGAGGTGGAATATGGTGGAGGGGACACCGCACACGGCTAAGGAACGATCATGAAGATCAACTTGTGTGTTCTAGGGTGCCCCCTGCCCCCATATATAAAGGAGCCAAGGGGAGGGGGCGGCCGACCAAGGAGGGCGCACGAAGGGGGAGTCCTACTCCCACCGGGAGTAGGACTCCCTTCTTTCCTAGTTGGAGAAGGACCATTTCGAGACTCCTCGTCATGTCCATGATCACATCCGGGACTCCGAACAACCTTTAGGACATCAAAATACATAAACTCATAATGAAACTGTCATCGTAACGTTAAGCGTGTGGACCCTACGGTTCGAGAACAATGTAGACATGACCGAGACATATCTCCGTTCAATAACCAATAGTGGAACCTGGATGCTCATATTGGCTCCTACATATTCTACGAAGATCTTTATCGGTCAGACCGCATAACAACATACGTTGTTCCCTTTGTCATCGGTATGTTACTTGCCCGAGATTCGATCGTCGGTATCTCAATACCTAGTCAATGTCATTACCAGCAAGTCTCTTTACTCGTTCCATAATACATCATCTCACAACTAACTCATTAGTTGCAATGCTTGCAAGGCTTATGCGATGTGCATTACCGAGAGGGCCCAGAGATACCTCTCCGACAATCGGAGTGACAAATCCTAATCTCGAAATACGCCAACCCAACATGTACCTTTGGAGACACCTGTAGAGCACCTTTATAATCACCCAGTTACGTTGTGATGTTTGGTAGCACACAAAGTGTTCCTCCGACAAACGGGAGTTGCATAATCTCATAGTCATAGGAACATGTATAAGTCATGAAGAAAGCAATAGAAGCATACTAAACGATCGGGTGCTAAGCTAATGGAATGGGTCATGTCGATCAGATCATTCACCAAATGATGTGATCCCGTTAATCAAATAACAACTCTTTGTTCATGGTTAGGAAACATAACCATCTTTGATTAATGAGCTAGTCAAGTAGAGGCATACTAGTGACACTCTGTTTGTCTATGTATTCACACATGTATTATGTTTCCGGTTAATACAATTCTAGCATGAATAATAAACATTTATCATGATATAAGGAAATAAATAATAACTTTATTATTGCCTCTAGGGCATATTTCCTTCACCTCAGCCGCAAGGGCTTCGGATAGTGCCTCGAGGGCCAGTGCGGCTGTCTTGTTTTCAGCGCGGAGTGCTATGTCCGGATCACTAGCGAGAGTGACGATTCTGTTGGGCCTGGGCATCTTGAGCTTCATATAACCGTAATGGGGTATGGCTTGGAAGATTGTAAACGCCTCCCTCGCTATCAGAGCGTGGTATCCGCTACTGAACGGGGCCACTTGGAATGTTACCTCTTCGGACCTGTAATTATTCGGCGTGCCGAACACCACATCTAGTGTGATTTTTCCTGTACAGCGCGCTTCCCGACTGGGGATTATTCCTCTAAAGGTTGTGCTGCTTCGCTCAATGCGGTTCCAGTCTATTTCTATTTTTTGAAGGGTTTCCTCATAAATGAGGTTCAATCCGCTGCTGCCATCCATGAGTACCTTGGTAAGGCGAAAGCCGTCCACTATTGGACTGAGGACCAATGCGGCTGGTGCTCGGGCTGTTTGGAATTTAGGTTCATCACTGGCATTAAAAGTAATAGCCGTGTCACTCCATGGGTTTATTGTTGCTACTTGGTAGACTTCGGCAAGGTTGCGGAGTGTTCTTTTTCGCATATTATTTGATGCGAAAGTCTCGAAGACTGTTAATACCGTACTGGTGTCCCCGGGGTGGCTTTCTGTGGCTTCTGGAATTAGAAGATCTTCGCCAGTTTTGGCCACCTGCCGGAGTATCCAACATGCTCTAAGGCTATGAGTTGGTGTGGCGCCCTCTGTATTGTGAATTGTACAGGGTCCATTAAGCCATCCTTTCAGTACGGTCCCATACCCTGTGTAGGGTTTTTGCTTTTTGGTGTTTAACCCGGGTGTCTGGCGATGATGCACCCTTTTATTTCGGACTGGGTTTGTATTCAGGGCCGGATTGTCCCAAAATTCTATTTTGGTTTTCCACGCGCTTTCCATCGCATAGTACTTTCATACTATGGACGCCAAGTCAGCGAAGCGTGTAATATCATGGCGACTTGTGGCTTTGAGGATTCCCTTGTCCGTGCAATTATTGCAAAAGAATGAAATTGCGTCTTCCTCGCGGCAGTCCTTTATCTTGTTCATAACTAGGAGGAATCTGGCCCAGTAATGATGTATTGTTTCTTCGGGCTTTTGCCTAATTTGGGATAGATCGCTTATGTTCGGGTGGGTGGGTGGAATTAAATCTGAAACCACACCCAATCTGAGACTCAGGGGCCAAGGAGTTTCCGAACTCGGAAGTTTGGATTCTTGGATGTTTTCCGATGAATCTAGCCCGTTGCCTGACTCTAAGTTCAGGTCTTGAGTGAAGTCCTCCCCTCCGCAGGTATCTGGCTTGGAGGGATCGGGAATCCGGACATAGCTAGTCCTTAAGATAGATGAAGGGTCGCCGCATTGTCCCTCTACTAATGCAACGTGATGGGTGACCTGGGGAGAGTTAATTTCTCTCAGATTGGGTTTAGGCCCAATCTGGTCATAGTCTGTAGTGACTCCCAGGGCGGCAATGCGATCCAAGAGCTCGTTTAGGGAAGAGAGCTCCATTGGATCTAACTGCTAGGCAAGTTCCGAGTTGACGTGAAGATTGCTTTTGATGACCTGAGAGGTCATCATCGGCGCAGCAGCCGAACAGGCGGTCATAAGAAAACCACCTAGCCGGGGAGTTTGGCCGAGAGCCAGAGCTCCCTCAGCAACGGTGCCGTCTTTAAAGACGGGATGAGGCATCCTTCCTGATTGCGACAGCACAGAGGAACTCTCAATGAAAGCACCAATGTTGGTGTCAAAACCGGCGGATCTCGGTAGGGGGTCCCGAACTGTGCGTCTAGGCAGATGGTAACAGGAGACAAGGGACCCAATGTTTTTACCCAGGTTCGGGCCCTCTCGATGGAGGTAAAACCCTACTCCTGCTTGATTAATATTGATGATATGGGTAGTACAAGAGTAGATCTACCACGAGATCAGAGAGGCTAAACCCTAGAAGCTAGCCTATGGTATGATTGTTGTTCGTCCTACGGACTAAAACCCTCTGGTTTATATAGACACCGGAGAGGGCTAGGGTTACACAGAGTCGGTTACAATGGTAGGAGATCTACATATCCCTATCGCCAAGCTTGCCTTCGACGCCAAGGAAAGTCCCATCCGGACACGGGACGAAGTCTTCAATCTTGTATCTTCATAGTCCAACAGTCCAGACGAAGGTTATAGTCCGGCTACCCGGACACCCCCTAATCCAGGACTCCCTCAATCGGACTAAGAAAAACGGTAAAGATAGGAGTGTGATGCTGATACGATACCCGGGCACCTCCCCCAAGCTTGGCAGTTGCCAAGGGGAGTGCCCATACCCATGTGATTATATCTCCTTTGTTGGTGAAGAAGATGGTGGAGTTGTTGACACTAGTAGAAAAGGGGGCAAAGGTTCACGCCGGGTAAGCCCATTAGTCCCGGTTCTGTCTAGAACCGGGACCAATGGGTGCATTGGACTCGGTTCGTGAGCCCAGGGGGCCGGCCAGGCCACGTGGGCCATTGGTCCCGGTTCGTCTAGACCTTCTGGTCCCGGTTTGTGGGACGAACCGGGACCAATGGTCCTGGCTCCTGGCCCACCACCATTGGCCCCGGTTGGAGGCATGAACCGGGACCAAAGGCCCCCCTTTAGTCCCGGTTCATGCCACCAACCGGGACCAATGGTGGTGCCTATATATACCCCCTCGCGCAAGAGCAGAGCACACTGCTCTGTTTTTTCTGGCCGAGGGGGAGAGGGCTTGGTGGTGCTCTAGCTCACCTCCTATGCACACATGGTGTTCGATGGAATGCCCGAGCCACACTACTTAATCTTTCTCCTCTCCAAGCTCGACCTCCAAGCTCCATTTTCCTCAATATTTATCTAGGTTTAGCGGTCCGTCACGCCCCGCCCCCGTCTTCACCGCCGTCGATCACCCGCGCCGATCTCATCACCGGCACCACCGTGGTGAGCCTCTTGTTCTTATCTTCTTTCTGAAAGGAAAAATATGCTTACTTGTATGTTTAGATAGATACTTGTATCATTTTCTTACTTTTATTATTGCATCTTATATAGTGCGATGGTTTTGGTATCCGCCCCCGTCGGCCCTCGTCCTGTCTATGATTCGGATGTGGTATATATTATCTTTATAACTATTGGTTCATTTATTGTTTATGAAAATTATGCCGACCAACGTGACATAGATTTTATTTATCTAGGAGGTATGTGAACCGGAAATTCCAACCGACCCTATTGTTGAGAGGTTAAATTTAGTTGAAGAAGAAAACAATTTCTTGAAGGAAAAAATAAAAAAATTGAGGAGGAGAAGATGATATTGGAGTTGCATGTTGCGGATGTCGTCGATGATCACAAGATCAAGATGGATGCAATGCGCTTGAAGATTAGAAAGATTAGAAAATATGCCGTTCATACCGAGGCTTGGTATCATTATGCCGTTGGATCAATTGTTACCTTGGTTGCGATTATGATCGCGTTTGTTTTCGCATTGAAATGTTTTACATAGTTTCAATGTATGGTTTAATTAATTAGATGCTCTGGAGAGCTATATGTTGTTAGATGAGAACTATGTATGTACTTTGGTTTTAATGTGATGATGAACTTATATTAATTTGGTCACTTCATTATCTATTCATGATGTTCTGTAATGGTTTTTGACACACTTAATTATATATAACGCACGCAGATGAACCGGCAATGGATGTACGGTGACAGACACACCTCCGAGTACATTAAGGGCGTGCATGAATTTCTCGAAGCGGCTGAGGCAAACAAGCAGAATGGTTTTATGTGTTTTCCATGCCCTAATTGTGGGAATACGAAGTCTTACTCTGACCGGAAAATCCTTCACACCCACCTGCTTTACAAGGGTTTCATGCCACACTATAATGTTTGGCCAAGGCACGGAGAAATAGGGGTTATGATGGAAGACGGCGAGGAAGAAGAGTACGATGACAACTATGTGCCCCCTGAATACGGTGATGCTGCAACGGGGGGAGCTGGTGAAGATCAAGAGGAAACAGACGATGTGCCCAATGATGCTGCAACGGGTGAAGCTGCTGAAGATCAAGAGGAACCAGACGATGTGCCCGATGATGATGATCTCCGCCGGGTCATTGTCGATGCAAGGACGCAATGCGAAAGTCAAAAGGAAAAGCTGAAGTTCGATCGCATGTTAGAGGATCACAAAAAAGGGTTGTACCCCAATTGCGAAGATGGCAACACAAAGCTCGGTACCGTACTGGAATTGCTGCAGTGGAAGGCAGAGAATGCTGTGCCTGACAAAGGATTTGAGAAGCTACTGAAAATATTGAAGAAGAAGCTTCCAAAGGATAACGAATTGCCCGACAGTACATACGCAGCAAAGAATGTCGTATGCCCTCTAGGATTGGAGGTGCAGAAGATACATGCATGCCCTAATGACTGCATCCTCTACCGCGGTGCATACAAGGATCTGAACGCATGCCCGGTATGCGGTGCATTGCGGTATAAGATCAGACGAGATGACCCTGGTGATGTTGACGGCGAGCCCCCCAGGAAGAGGGTTCCTGCGAAGGTGATGTGGTATGCTCCTATAATACCACGGTTGAAACGTCTGTTCAGAAACGGAGAGCATGCCAAGTTGATGCGATGGCACAGTGAGGACCGTAAGAAAGACGGGAAGTTGAGAGCACCCGCTGACGGGTCGCAGTGGAGAAAAATCGAGAGAAAGTACTGGGATGAGTTTGCAAAGGACCCAAGGAACGTATGGTTTGCTTTAAGCGCGGATGGCATTAATCCTTTCGGGGAGCAGAGCAGCAATCACAGCACCTGGCCCGTGACTCTATATATGTGTAACCTTCCTCCTTGGATGTGCATGAAGCGGAAGTTCATTATGATGCCAGTTCTCATCCAAGGCCCTAAGCAACCCGGCAACGACATTGATGTGTACCTAAGGCCATTAGTTGAAGAACTTTTACAGCTGTGGAATGGAAACGGTGTACGTACGTGGGATGAGCACAAACAAGAGGAATTTAACCTAAAGGCGTTGCTGTTCGTGACCATAAACGATTGGCCCGCTCTCAGTAACCTTTCAGGACAGACAAACAAGGGATACCACGCATGCACGCACTGTTTGGATGACACCGAAAGTATATACCTGGACAGATGCAGGAAGAATGTGTACGTGGGCCATCGTCGATTTCTCCCGACCAACCATCAATGTCGAAAGAAAGGCAAGCATTTCAAAGGCGAGGCAGATCACCGGAAGAAGCCCGCCATGCGTACCGGTGATCACGTACTTGCTATGGTCAATGATTTACACGTAATCTTTGGGAAGGGTCCCGACAGACTAGCTGTTCTGAATGACGTTGAGGGACGCGCACCCATGTGGAAGAAGAAATCTATATTCTTCGACCTACCCTACTGGAAAGAGCTAGAGGTCCGCTCTTCAATCGACGTGATGCACGTGACGAAGAACCTTTGCGTGAACCTGTTAGGCTTCTTGGGCGTGTATGGGAAGACAAAAGATACACCTGAGGCACGGGAGGACCTGCAACGTTTGCACGAAAAAGACGGCATGCCTCCGAAGCAGTATGAAGGTCCTGCCAGCTACGCTCTTACGAAAGAAGAGAAAGAAATTTTCTTTGAATGCCTGCTCAGTATGAAGGTCCCGACTGGCTTCTCGTCGAATATAAAGGGAATAATAAATATGCCAGAGAAAAAGTTCCAGAACCTAAAGTCTCATGACTGCCACGTGATTATGACGCAACTGCTTCCGGTTGCATTGAGGGGGCTTCTACCGGAAAACGTCCGATTAGCCATTGTGAAGCTATGTGCATTCCTCAATGCAATCTCTCAGAAGGTGATCGATCCAGAAATCATACCAAGGCTAAGGAGTGATGTGGCGCAATGTCTTGTCAGTTTCGAGCTGGTGTTCCCACCATCCTTCTTCAATATCATGACGCACGTCCTAGTTCATCTAGTCGACGAGATTGTCATTCTGGGGCCCGTATTTCTACACAATATGTTCCCCTTTGAGAGGTTCATGGGAGTCCTAAAGAAATATGTCCGTAACCGCGCTAGGCCAGAAGGAAGCATCTCCATGGGCCATCAAACAGAGGATGTCATCGGGTTTTGTGTTGACTTCATTCCTGGCCTTAAGAAGATAGGTCTCCCTAAATCGCGGTATGAGGGGAGACTGACTGGAAAAGGCACGCTAGGAGCGGACTCAATAATATGTAGGGACGGGCATTCTTGGTCTAAAGCACACTACACAGTTTTACAGAACTCTACCTTGGTGACCCCGTATGTCGATGAACACAAGAACAGTCTGCGCTCCAAACACCCGGAGCAGTGCGACGACTGGATTACATGTGAACACATCAGGACTTTCAGCAGTTGGTTGGAAACACGTCTCAGAGGTGACAACACTGTTTGTGATGAGCTGTACTTGTTGTCCAGGGGACCATCTTTGACTGTATTGATTTACAAAGGATACGAGATAAATGGGAATACATTTTACACGATTGAACAAGATCAAAAGAGCACCAACCAAAACAGCGGTGTCCGCTTTGATGCAACAACCGAGAAGGGGAAAGGACACATATTATGGTTACATAGTGGACATATGGGAACTTGACTATGGACATGATTTTAAGGTCCCTTTGTTTAAGTGCAAATGGGTCAATCTGTCAGGAGGCGGGGTACAGGTAGACCCACAGTACGGAATGACAACAGTGGATCTGAAAAATCTTGGGTACACTGACGAACCGTTCGTCCTAGCCAATGATGTGGCACAGGTTATCTATGTGAAGGACATGTCTACCAGACCGAGAAAAAGAAAAGATAAGGAAGCGAATACATCATACGATGAGCCAAAGCGCCACATAGTTCTTTCAGGAAAAAGGGACATCGTGGGAGTGGAGGGCAAGACAGACATGTCTGAAGATTATGAAAAGTTTCATGAAATTCCTCCCTTCAAAGTCAAGGCTGACCCAAGCATCCTGATAAACGATGAAGATTATCCATGGTTACGGCGCAATAAGCAAATGACACAAGCGAAGAAAAAGTGAAGACTTTCTCCCGCAACTATTATGATGATACCATGCCAACTTTGTAACAGACGAGTATGATACCATTCTCCGTTTTGTACATGCACATGCTATGCCAACTTTTTCAAAGTTCATTTCAAATGCTTTAATGTCTTATGGTTTGGCCCTCGTAATACCATTAATCCCGGTTCACTCCTTGTCAACAATGTTCTCACCAAGAACACTCTCAAGAGGGCAGCCACGTGGCCATTGTAAGTTAATCCAAACTTGTGATTCACACAAATTTCAAAGAATTCAAATTTTAACTATTCTAATTTGAAAACTAATGGCACTAACAGAAAGTTTATAATTTTTCTAAAACTAAAAGCAAAAAGAATTAAAAAATAAAGCAAAAAACAAAAGGAAATAAATAATGCAGAAAACAAAACAAAAAAACTGAAAAATAAAATAAAAATAGCAACAATAAGTATTTTGTTGTAAGTAGAAACAAAATAAAATAAATAAAGCAACAAAGAAAACAAAAAACAAAAAATGTTTTCAAATTTGAAAACTAATGGCATTAACAAAAAGTTTATAATTTTTCTAAAACTAAAAGCATAAATAATTAAAAAATAAAGCAAAAAACAAAAGAAAATAAAATAAATAAAGCAACAAGAAAAACAAAAAACAAAAAAAGTGCCACCTACTGGGCCCCCACGGCCTGAATACGACAAGAAACCCATCCATGGGCCAGGATTCAGGCCCGCAGGAGGCCCAGTAGGCCCACAGGCATAGCAGTGACAATTAGGCCCGTAAGCCTGCAATGGAGAGAAGCTCGAGAGGGGTGCGGCAGTGGGGCTTATAAACCACTGCGCACCCCTCTCAACTAGCGAGGTGGGACTAAACTTTCGACGCGGGCGCAGCAGCACAAGGCCTTTGGTACCGGTTGGTGGCACCAACCGGGACTAAAGGTGGGCATTGGTCCCGGTTGGTGCCACGAACCGGTACCAATGCCCCCCTTTAGTCCCGGTTGGTGCCACCAACCGGGACCAAAGGCCGTCGCTTCCCGCCCTTTGGGCTACTGAAAAGTGGCCTTTGGTCCCGGTTGGTGGCACCAACCAGGACTAATGCCCACCTTTAGTCCCGGCTGCTGCCACGAACCGGGCCTAAAGGCTCTGCTATATAAGTCCACACTTAGGAAATTTTCACTCTCATCTTGCAGTTGGCGCCCCCGCCGACGCCGACGCCGCCAGGCTGCGGCGACGCCGCCCGCCCCGGCCCGCCCTCGTCATCGCCGTCGCCCGCGGCCCTGCCCCGATGCGCGCCGCCCTGGCCCGCCCCCGTCGCCGTCGCACGCGCCCCTGCCCTGATGCGCGCCGGCCCCTTCCCCGACGCGCAGCGCCCCAGCCCGCCCTCGCTGTCGCCCGCGCCCCCTACCCCGAGCGCGCGCCCACTGCCTCGTCGCCATCCTCGCCGCCGACCCCACGGTCCTCCTGGTCCGGCCGGCGCATTTTTTTCATATATATGCTTTTTTTTCCATATATATGCTTGTTTTTATATATATGTATATATGTTCTCTGTGTATATATATGTTCATGTATATATGCAAAAGATAGTTTTTTAGAAAAATTAGGATTTTTTCTGTTCATAGTTTCTTTTGGTGATATTAATTATTGTAAATATGCAAATGTTTGTATATTCATATGAACAATGAATTAGGCAATACTACTTCATGTATTTTTAAGAAGGAAGAAGAAGAAAAAGAATGAGAGGAAAAAGGAAATAAGAAGAGGAAGAAAGGAGAAGAAGAGGGGAGAGGAAGAAGAGGAGAAATAAATAAGAAGAAGAAAAAAGAATAAAAAGAAGAGGAGAAGAAGAAAGGAATAGAGGAGAAGAAGAGAAAATAGAATAAGAAAGGAATAGAGGAGAAGAAGAGAAAATAGAATATATTCTATTTCTATTTTCTCTTCTTCTCCTCTATTCCTTTCTTCTTCTATTTTCTCTTCTTCTCCTCTATTCCTTTCTTCTTCTCCTCTTTTTTCTTCTTCTTTTTTTTCTTCGATCTTCTCCTCTAGCTATTCCTTCCTTATTCTCCTCTTTTTTATTTCTTCTTTGTTTTCTTATGTTTTATCGGGTCTGTCGTCCTCGATATACCCCTCCCGATAACTTCAACATGTGGGGGGGGGTCGATATACCCCCTCCCCGATAACATTATTTTCCCGTGTATGTATCTCATCGTTGTCGATATTACCCCCTCCCGGTAACTTCAACACGAGGGGGGTCGATATACCCCCTCCCGATAAGTTCAACACGTGGGGGGGGGGGTCGATATACCCCCTCCCCGATAATATTATTTTCCCATGTACGTATGTCGTCGTTGTCGATATATAAACCCCTCCCGATAACTTCAACACGTGTGGGGGGGGTCGATATACCCGCTCCCCGATAACTTTATTTTCCGGTGTATGTATCTCATCGTTGTCGATATTACCCCCTCCCGGTAACTTCAACACGAGGGGGGTCGATATACCCCCTCCTGATAACTTCAACAGGTGGGGGGGTCGATATACCCCCTCCCCGATAATATTATTTTCCCATGTACGTATATCATCGTTGTTGATATAAATGTACCCCTCCCGATAACTTCAACACGTAGGGGGGGCTCGATATACCCGCTCCCCGATAACATTATTTTCCCATGTATGTATCTCATCATTGTCGATATTACCCCCTCCCGGATAACTTCGACAGTGAAAACTCTCGAGGAGTACACCCAAACTAATATATCCACGTGCTGTCATGCTTGTGTAATAATTGCCATGTTGTAATATACATTTGCAGAAACAATGGAGCACGGACGAGACGAGGAAGCAGAAGAGAGGTTGCAGGACATAATCTTAGACGGAGGTGATGTCATGTCATGTTTTCTTAACAACAATGATGGTCTGGAAGAACAGCAGGGTGAAGAAGCAGGTTCGGAAGAACAACAGGGTGAAGAAGCAGGTCCGGAAGAACAGGGTGACGGCTCCGGTGACCGAACAGAGTCCGGCCAGGTAAATATATTAGTTAAGCCTGTGCTGAGACTAGCTAATTGATGCATTCATTGTTTTGGTATGTATACATATTAATTAACTCTCGTCTTTCTTCTTTTTTCTAGCCCTCCGGATCGAGCACAACTTCGGTAAAGAGACGAGGCCCGAAGAAAAAGTTGCGCGAGGATGAAAGGTTTGAGATCACAGCAATCGCGCGCGACGGCCTACCAATTGAACCCATCCGGACGAAGGATGCATTTACTGCTCAGTGCGGGGGTCTTGTTAGGGACAAGATCCCGATCAGCATCCACCAATGGTTTAAGCCGGCTAAAGAAGACCCTGAGGTGTCTTATGTCAATGATATGCAAAATGATGATCTTTGGAATGAGCTGAAGGCAAATTTCACCCTACCGCCAGATGAGGATCCGGAGAAGCCGGTTATAGAGCAATTAATTAAGTCTGCTGCTCTTAAGAAGATGGCAGAGCTATTCAGGAGGTGGAAGAATGAGCTGAAAAGGTTTGTCGACAAAGAAGAGACACCAGAATTCAAGGGCAAATATGAGTAGATCAGAGATCAATGGCCCGCATTTGTGGCCCACAAGACATCGGATAAGAGTAAGAAGATGTCGGAGACAAACAAGAAAAATGCTGCAAAGAAGAAGCTTCACCATCGCACGGGGTCCGGTGGCTACCTCAAAGGCCAGCCTAAGTGGGCAAAGGCTGAGACTGATCTGCTTGATAAAGGGATCGAACCAGAGACAATGAACTGGCCAGACCGTTGCCGGACTTGGTTCTTCAGGGCTGGCGGATCCTTGGACCCTGTAACAGGGAAGTGCATTTGGATGGACGAGCAACTTGACATACCCTTCAAGAAACTTCGGTACTATATCGATGCAGTGCAGAAAGGGACGTTCCTTCCAGACAGAGAGAACGACGAGCTCACAAAAGCCCTCGAAAATCTTGAGCACCCTGGACGGACATGAGGCACGCCAGGTTCCATTCCGTGGAAGGCCGGGTTTCCGGACGCAGGCGGTTACAAATGCCACGAGAGAAGGAATAAAGTGCAGCAGACCGAACTGCAGGCGCTGCATGCAAGGGTACAAGCGATAGAGGAACGAGAAGCAAATCGCAGCTAACGACTTGCCGAAGCTTCCCCTAAAGCTACCCCGCCATCCCAGCGGACAAGCAGCGTGGCTTCCACCGAGCTGCTTCAGCCGGAGCATGTCTTGACGGCTCCTGCCAGCTATCCCGTGGATGCTATCACGGAGTCTCAAAATTGCCACCTTATGACGCAATGGATTAATATGAAGGTGAAGTCGGCTGTTGGCTCTGTTTTTCCTAATGAACCCGGTGCAACTTTTCACTGCCAGCCGATTCCAGAAGGATATGCTAAGGTGATGGTCGATGAAATAATGGAGGGATTTGAGGACCTCCCCCTTGACCACCCTACCGAAGAAGGGGAGACTCGGCTGGGTTCTTCTCTGAAGACTCCATGCCTATGGCGGAAGGAGCTCATCAACTTCCGAACTGGGCGCCTCCGCCTCCTCTTTCTCCTCCAGCGAGTCAGGGCACTCCGCCTCCTCCACCGCCTCCTCCTCCGGCGAGTGACGATCAGGGCACTCGGCCGACTCCTTCTCCGGCACGTGGAGGCACTCCGCCTCCTTCTCCGCCTGCGCCGGTGCGCCCGAGCAGCCAGCCTCCTCCTTCTCCGCCTTGTCAGCAAGGGCGGAAGAGACCCGCCATCGCTCCGGCAGCTGCTCCGGCGTGTTGTAGTCCTTCTCCTCGGCCTCGTAAGCAAGTAAAGAAGACAGCCGCTCCGTCTGCTCGGCCGGCGTCTAGCAGTACAGCCAGAGGCGGGAGGACATAGAGATTCGGTCCTTCTCTGAAGACTCCAGAGAAGTTACCATACAAGAGGAGCCCGGAGGAGAACGCGAAGATCGCGCGAACCGAAGTGGATGACTGGTTTCAAGGGTTGAAAGCAAAAGAGACATCCACCTCCGAGGAGAAGGTAGATCCGATGAAAGCGAAGTGCACTCTGGCTGCCCTGGCAAAACCACCCAAGTCTCCGCCGAAAGGCAACTATGAGCGCATTATTGGAAAGACATGGGCCGAAGCGGAGTGGTCGGGAAGTACAGTCAGTGATCAAAGGATGAAAGAACGACGAGAAGCTGGGAAACAAATTTCCCAGCTCGGCGAACAAGGGAATCAATCGTGCCCCCCGCTCAAGGTGCCTAGCGACGTCGTCGATCCAAGGATGGTGCCCGGTTATAGCAATCTTGGAGATTACCTGCCCGACGATGTACATTATGATTTCATGGACATGCAGATACACAGATACGAGTACGGCAAGCCTCTCGTCAAAGATGAAAGATCTCTATCAATGATGATGCGAAGATTGCATGATTGGTAGTCGAAAATCTGCAGAGAGTCTGGGGGGAGGAGTACTTTGTATGTGAGAGTTAAAAAGGAGCATGACCTCGTTCGAATTGATCTGTTGCCTATTCCATTTGAGGAGTTCTATCAGTTTTTCAATCAATTGGCCCTCGATAAAGCAACGGTCACCTGCTACTGTCTGTAAGTACTACTACTTCTGTCATTAAGTCTCTCTATATAGCTCAGCTCTTTCATTGCATGTATTTATAATTATCCTCACTGTATTATGCAGATTGAAGATCGCCGAATTGAAGAAAAGACAAGTCGGTGATATTGGGTTCATTAACACATATCTCATAGATGCAACTGAGGTTAAATTTCATGCCGCAGATACCGAGGCCAACTTGCTACGATCATTCAAAATAGATGAAAACAAAGATATAATACTCTTTCCTTACAACTTCAAGTGAGTGTTACTGTCTTGTGCATATTCGGTTTCCCTTATATATTAGTCCAGGTTATAGTAATGTAATTGATGAGTTATGCATGCGTGCGCAGGTACCACTATATTCTCCTAGAGATTAGGCTTGAGCAGGGAGTAGTAACTGTCTTGGACTCTAAACGAAAAGATCCCCAGGAGTATGCGGACATGACTCAAATACTCGAGAAGTAAGTTAAATCGATCATTATCCACCATATCAGCAACTTTGTTCATTTCTGATATCAAGTAATTGTTTTCTTTGTCTGGCAGGGTTTGGAGAAAATTCACCAAAAAAGCTCTGGGACTGCCGAAGGAGCTGCAATTTAGACACCCGAAAGTAAGTACTATAGTAGCATGTTCCGCGCATCTCCTAGCTATTGATTCAAGCGCTAGTTTCATCAATAACATATATGCATATATATATGTATTGACCCCCTTCTTCAAATTAGATGTTCCGGATGCGGGATGAACTCCTAGCACCAGATCGCATGCGAGCAATTCAAGAGGAATTGGCGGCATTCTTTCTTGACCACATGATCGCTGAAGACGGAGAATACTATGTGGACCATGCGTCCGTAATTTAGGAGATTATATTTGTAAGAGATAATTATTGTATATATGTAGCCGGTATTGTCGGATAGATATACGAGAACTTGTTGTTCGACCAATCTCTCAGAGAAGGAGAGGTGGTCGATATCACTTCTCTCTATATGCATATATGTTCATGACGATCTTCTGTTTCCTTCGTTTGCTTACTAGCTAGCTAGCGTGTCTAGTCCTCTCTATACGTATGTATAGTATGTAGCGTCGACCAAGCATGGACATAAGAGAGGACACTTCTCTCTATTAATTAGCTATCTAACACAATATATGAAATACCTAAATTAACCCCCCAAAACCCCCAACCCCCCCCCCTTCAAAAAAAAACAAAAACCCCAGCCACAGAAATGCTGACGCGTGGAGGCCTATTGGTCCCGGTTGGTGCCACCAACCGGGACCAAAGGCCCTCCTGCCTGGGCTCAGCGAGCAGGGCACGTGGAGGCCCATCTGTCCCGGTTCTGGTAAGAACCGGGACTAAAGGGTCAGGGCATTAGTAATGACCCTTTAGTCCCGGTTCAGGAACCGGGACAAAAGCCCCTTACGAACCTGGACAATAGGCCCGTTTTCTACTAGTGTGATGATGTGATCCCGTTAATCAAATAACAACTCTTTGTCCATGGTTAGGAAACATAACCATCTTTGATTAACGAGCTAGTAAAGTAGAGGCATACTAGTGACACTCTGTTTGTCTATGTATTTACACATGTATTATGTTTCCGGTTAATACAATTCTAGCATGAATAATAAACTTTTATCATGAAATAAGGAAATAAATAATAACTTTATTATTGCCTCTAGGGCATATTTCCTTCAGCATAAGCAGGATCATATTTCATTCTAGCATTCAGAGTTTTTTGTTTAAGCTTAGCTAATAATTTCTTAAGATCGCTTCTATCATTGCAAGCAAGAAAGTCTCTAGCAGTTTCTTCATCCATAACATAGCCCTCAGGCACAACATGCAATTCATATTTAGGGGGACAGTCTTCATCATCACTTTCATCAATACTATCGGTTTCAATAATTTCATTCTCTCTAGCCCTAGAAAGTTGTTCATCAAGAAATTCACCAAGTGGCACAGTAGTATCAAGCATAGAAGTAGTTTCATCATAAGAATCATGCATAGCAGAAGTGGCATCATCAATAACATGCGACATATCAGAATTAATAGCAGAAGCAAGCTTACTCAAAACAGAAGGTGAATCAAGTGCAGACCTAGATGGCAGTTCCTTACCTCCCCTCGTAGTTGAGGGATAATTTTTTTGCGTCTTTCTAGTTCTTCATAGTGACCACCAGATATAAATCCCAAGTGACTCAAAGAATAGAGATATGCTCCCTGACAACAGCGCCAGAAAATAGTCTTGATAACCCACAAGTCTAGGGGATCGCAACAGTTTTCGAGGGTAGAGTGTTCAACCCAAATTTATTGATTCGACACAAGGCGAGCCAAAGAATATTCTCAAGTATTAGCAGTTGAGTTGTCAATTCAACCACACCTGGATAACTTAATATCTGCAGCAAAGTATTTAGTAGAAAAGTAGTATGGAAGTAACAGTAACGATAGCAAAAGTAATATCTTTGGGTTTTGTAGTGATTGTAACAGTAGCAACGGTAAAGTAAATAAGCGGAGATCAATGTGTGAAAAGCTCGTAGGGATTGGATCGGTGATGGAGAATTATGCCGGATGCGGTTCATCATGTAACAATCATAACATAGGGTGACACAGAACTAGCTCCAATTCATCAATGTAATGTAGGCATGTATTCCGAATATAGTCATACGTGCTTATAGAAAAGAACTTGCATGACATCTTTTGTCCTACCTCGTGGCAGCGGGGTCCTATTGGAAACTAAGGGATATTAAGGCCTCCTTTTAATAGAGTACCGGACCAAAGCATTAACACATAGTGAATACATGAACTCCTCAAACTACGGCCATCACCGGGAGTGGTCCCGATTATTGTCACTTTGGGGTTGCCGGATCATATCATAACACATAGTAGGTGACTATAGACTTGCAAGATAGGATCAAGAACTCACATATATTCATGAAAACATAATAGGTTCAGATCTGAAATCATGGCACTCGGGCCCTAGTGACAAGCATTAAGCATAGCAAAGTCACAGCAACATCAATCTCAGAACATACTGGATACTAGGGATCAAACCCTAACAAAACTAACTCGATTACATGATAAATCCCATCCAACCCATCACCGTCTAGCAAGCCTACGATGGAATTACTCACGCACGGCGGTGAGCATCATGAAATTGGGGATGGAGGATGGTTGATGATGACGATAGCGACGGATTCCCCCCTCCGGAGCCCCGAACGGACTCCAGATCAGCCCTCCCGAGAGAGTTTAGGGCTTGGCGGCGGCTCCGTATCGTAAAACGCGATGAATCTTTCTCTCTGATTTTTTTCTCCCCGAACACGAATATATGGAGTTGGAGTTGAGATCGGTGGAGTACCAGGGGGGCCACGAGGCAGGGGCGCGCCCCCCCACCCTCGTGGATAGGGTGTGGCCCCCCTGGCCTTGATTCTTTTGCCAATATTTTTTATATTTTCCAAAAATAATCTCCGTGAAGTTTCAGGTCATTCCGAGAAATTTTGTTTCTGCACAAAAATAACACCATGGCAATTCTGCTGAAAACAGCGTCAGTCCGGGTTAGTTCCATTCAAATCATGCAAGTTAGAGTCCAAAACAAGGGCAAAAGTGTTAGGAAAAGTAGATACGATGGAGACGTATCGTATATCGATCTTTATGTCTTGACCATTTCGAGACTCCTCGTCATGTCCGTGATCATATCCGGGACTCCGAACTACCTTCGGTACATCAAAACACAAAAACTCATAATACCGATCGTCACCAAACTTTAAGCGTGCGGACCCTACGGGTTCGAGAACTATGTAGACATGACCGAGACACGTCTCCGGTCAATAACCAATAGCGTAACCTGGATGCTCATATTGGCTCCCACATATTCTACGAAGATCTTTATCGGTCAAACCGCATAACAAGATACGTTGTTCCCTTTGTCATCGGTATGTTACTTGCCCGAGATTCAATCGTCGGTATCTCAATACCTAGTTCAATCTCGTTACCGGCAAGTCTCTTTACTCGTTCCGTAATACATCATCCCGCAACTAACTCATTAGTTACAATGCTTGCAAGGCTTATAGTGATGTGTATTACGGAGTGGGCCCAGAGATACCTCTCCGACAATCAGAGTGACAAATCCTAATCTTGATCTATGCCAACTCAACAAGTACCAACGGAGACACCTGTAGAGCACCTTTATAATCACCCAGTTACGTTGTGACATTTGGCAGCACACAAAGTGTTCCTCCGGTATTCGGGAGTTGCATAATCTCATAGTCATAGGAACATGTATAAGTCATGAAGAAAGCAATAGCAACATACTAAATGATAAAGTGCTAAGCTACCGGAATGGGTCAAGTCAATCACATCATTGTCCTAATGATGTGATCCCGTTTATCAAATGACAACTCATGTCTATGGTTAGGAAACATAACCATATTTGATAAACGAGCTAGTCAAGTAGAGGCATACTAGTGACACTCTGTTTGTCTATGTATTCACACATGTATTATGTTTCCGGTTAATACAATTCTAGCATGAATAATAAACATTTATCATGAAATAAGGAAATAAATAATAACTTTATTGTTGCCTCTAGGGCATATTTCCTTCACCCTTCCCCCTTCTCCTACTCCTACTAGGAAAGGAGTCCTACTCCCGGTGGGAGTAGGATTCCCCCTTTGGCGCGCCCTCCTCCTTGGCCGGCCGCCTCCCCCCTAGCTCCTTTATATACGGGGGCAGGGGGGACCCCAACGGACAACAATTGATCATTGATCTCTTAGCCGTGTGCGGTGCCCCCCTCCACCATAATCCACCTCGGTCATATCGTATCGGTGCTTAGGCGAAGCCCTGCGTCTGTAACTTCATCAACACCGTCACCACGCCATCGTGCTGACGAAGCTCTTCCCCGAAGCTCTATTGGATCATGAGTTTGCGGGACGTCACCGGGCTGAACGTGTGCTGAACGCGGAGGTGTTGTATGTTCGTTACTGAGGATCGGTCGATCGTGAAGACGTACGACTACATCAACCGCGTTGTCATAACGCTTCCGCTTACGGTCTACGAGGGTACGTAGACGACACTCTCCTCTCTCGTTGCTATGCATCACCATGATCTTGCGTGTGCGTAGGAATTTTTTTGAAATTATTACGTTCCCCAACAGTGGCATCAGAGCCAGGTTTATGCGTAGATGTTATATGCACTAGTAGAACACAAGTGAGTTGTGGGCGATACAAGTCATACTGCTTACCAACATGTCATACTTTGGTTCGGCGGTATTGTTTGATGACGCGGCCCGGACTGACATTACGCGTACGCTTACGCGAGACTAGATCTACCGACGTGATTTGCACACAGGTGGCTGATGGGTGTCAGTTTCTCCAACTTTAGTTGAACCGAGTGTGACTACGCTCGGTCCTTGAGAAGCTTAAAACAGCACTAACTTGACGAACTATTGTTGTGGTTTTGATGCGTAGGTAAGAATGGTTCTTGCTAAGCCCGTAGCAGCCACGTAAAACTTGCAACAACAAAGTAGAGGACGTCTAACTTGTTTTTGCAGGGCATGTTTTGATGTGATATGGTCAAGACATGATGCTATATTTTATTGTATGAAATGATCATGTTTTGTAACAGAGTTATCGGCAACTGGCAGGAGCCATATGGTTGTCGCTATATTGTATGCAATGCAATCGCCCTGTAATTGCTTTACTTTATCACTAAGCGGTAGCGATAGTCGTAGAAGCAATATGTCACGTCCCTAGTTCTGGTATGATCTAGGCTTGCTTGTGCATCATGTTTAAGTTCCAAATGAATTTGAAATGGGGAATGTTTCAAACCCTAGCACCAAAGCAAATTCAAATAGATGCAAATTAAAAATGGAATTTCAATTAACCCAAAATGCTTTTCAAAAATGTCCATGGTCTTTGGGAAATGTTGCAAACAACAACCAGAGGTGATGCACATTTTTGCTAAACATTCTGGATTTTTGAATGAACCCATATGTATTTGAATTGGAGCTATTTAAAATAATATAAATATTTTGAAGGCTCCAAAAATGTTGGAAATTGGTGAGGGCCTCTGGTATATTATAACCAGTGGTCACAAGGAATCTCAACATTTTTATAATTGTGCTAGTATTTATTTTAAGTCAAAAACAAATGTCAGAAATAGAAAAGAAAACAAAAATGGAGATATGCTTACCTGGGCCACCTGCGGCCTGGCACTGGCCGGCCCATTCCTGTTCTGGCCCAGCCCACCAGGGGCAGAGCCATCTTCCTCCTCTTGCCAGTAGGCAGAGGGGAAGCGGTGCCCAACCCTGTGCACGCCGGCACGCAGCTGCCTGCCTGGCTCTTTCTCCTTACGCCAGACGTCGCCACGTGCCGCCCCGTTCCCCTCTCACTCTCCCGTGCCCATTCTCTCCTCTCCCTCGCTCTCTCTCACCATGGCCGAGTGGTGCCGTCGCCGCCGCACGCCATTCCCGCGGCCACCGCCTCCCCCTCGCCCTCTCTTCGAGGCCAGAACCTCCGCCATGTCGTCCTCCACCTCTTCGTCAAGCCACGCGCATCGGGAGGCCCTGGAGAGCTGCCTCACCGCCGTCTTCATCTCCGGTCACCGGAGATCGTCTTCACCGCCCCGTCGTCTTCGATGCGTCCCTGAGCTCGCCGACCGCCTCGTCCGAACCACCGTGAGCTTCTACGCCTTTCCCCTCTCTCTGTTTAGCCGCCTGCATGCCGTAGCCCCTTTCCCCGACGTGGCTGAACACTGGCCGCCGCACTCGTCATCACCGGCGCCACTCCGGCCACTCCCCGACCACGCCACCACCACAGTTGGATGCGGACGAGCGTCCGCATCCCGTAGCTGCACTCCGCGCACCAAATGGCCCCTGTAGGCAAAACCCGCATCGCCCCGCCGCGTTTGGGGCCGTGAGCGACACCCCGGCCGGATCTCCTTGCGGATGGAACCCGAATAGGCGATAAACATGGACTAGAGTCTTGTGTGGTTAGTTAGGTCGTGGCCGACACCCTCGCCAGGCTTCCATTTGAAGGTTGCCGAGATACATGACGTGTACATGCTGATAAGTGGTGAGAGCGTGTGTGAAGAAGTACACCCCTGTAGGGTTATCATGATCTATTCGAATAGCCGTGTCCTCGGTTATGGACTTCTTGGATGCTTACGTGGTACATAGACAACTTAAAGTGGATACTCTAAAATGCTCAAGACAAGTGTGAGTGCTATGGATGGCCTTCTCGTAGGGAGACGAGATGAATCCATAGTAGTGCATTGATGTGGTGATTAGTGGACTCGTGTCTGCTGCCTCATATCAAAGAAGTTTCTCGTTGTCATAGAACAGGATAGCCACTGAGTCAAAGCTGGCTTGCTGCAACTAAACCCCACATTACCTTCTTGATACAAATGCATATATGATAGGATCTGATGTAAGTCTTGCTGAGTACATTTGTACTCACGTTTGCTTTATTTATGTTTTGCAGATGAGACATCTGTCTTACTAATAGTTCCGCTTGGACTTCGACGAGTAGCTTGTTACCTCAGCTATGATCTTGTACCCTTGGGAGGGTCTTGTAGATAGTCAGGCTTCTCAGCCCTTTTCTTTTGTAGTTGTCTGTACTCAGACATGTAATGCTTCCGTTGCTTGTATGCTCTGAATGATGGGTCATGTGACCCCTGTTTGTATTTATGCTATGTGGCTCTTCTGAGCCTTTATCTATATGAGTTTGCGTTATGTTGTGATGCCATGTTGTACAGCACATACTTGCATGTTATGCGTACGTGTGACGTGTATTGCTATGTGTGGGATCCGACAATCTAGTTGTTTATCCTTGGCAGTCTCTCTTATGGGGAAATGTAGTCTAGTGCTTCCTTGAGCCATAGTAGTCCGCTACAGCCCGGTTCATCGGAGTCCTGCTAGCCCAACACTACTGCTCAGGACACTTGACTGGCCGGCATGTGTTTCACTTCGTTCCTGTGTCTGTCCCTTCGGGGAAATGTCACGCGGTGACAACCGGAGTCCTGCCTAGCCTTCTACAGCCCGGGTTCCCCGGAGTCCTGTTAGCCCAGTGCTACAGCCCGGATTCACGCGCTGCTGACCGACACGCTCGATGTGAATCATGTATGCCTATTCCCATAGGTTAGTGCCGCTTTGGGTTGACGACTAGCCATGTCGGCCCGGGTTCTCTGTCATATGGATGCTAGCGACACAATCATATATGCGAGCCAAAAGGCGCAAACGGTCACGGGCCATGATAAGGCGACACCCGTGGGGATACTGTGTGTGAGGACGCGAAGTGATATGAGGTGTTACATGCTAGATCGGTGTGAGTTAGAATCGGGGTCCGGACAGCTTTGGTATCAGAGCCTGACTGCCTGTAGGATTTCCAAGCCAACCTGGTCGAAGTTGAGTCTAGAAATTCTTTAGTTATGTAAGGGAATTGATTGTGGAAGGGAACGTAAGGCTCTTTTTACTCCTTATACCTCATGCCTTCTGATCTGAGTCATCCTATCTTTCCTACGGGGTTAAGGAACTAGGCTTCCTCTTCTGTCTATCAGGATCGCGTGTTACTACTCCGTAGTCTCTTAGGATTGGTTGATCAGAGTCATATCCCAGTTTTCATGTACTTCCGGTGTAGCCTATTTAGTAATATCTCGGAACCTTGAGTGATGATGTTGAGTATGGTGCTACCCAGTCTTTTGCAAAATGTCTCATTTTGAGCATTTTACTGCCGTTATGCTGCCGGAATTGTCCTAGGAGTTCGAGAGATACTAATATCTTGTGCTACCTCTGCGTCCTATAGTTGGTGCTGAATCCATCCTTGTTTTCCTTGGTTTCGCTCTTCAGGATGTTGGCAGACTTCATGTTAGAGATGGAGAGGAACAAGCATGAGTCTAACCGCTTGTTGGCACGTATTGAGGAGAACACCGCACATCAATGCAAAGGGTCTGCAACCATTCATGAATTCATTTGCTTGCACCCACCCACATTTCATCATTCTATTGAGCCACTCGATGCAGATGACTGGCTTCGTAGTATCACACACAAGCTGCGTTCCGCGAACGTGGCTGAAGGAGACAAGGTCACCTATGTTGCATATCATCTGGAAGGTCCTGCTAGTCTTTGGTGGCAGAACTATGAGGCTATGTTTCCAGCTGGCCAGATACCTACCTGGAGAGATTTCACTGAAGCCTTTCGCGAGCATCACATTCCTCTAGCTCTCATTGACCGCAAAAGAGAAGAGTTCTGTAGTTTCACCCAGGGTAAGATGGCTGTTGATGCTTACAGTAGAGAGTTTGAGAACCTCGCCCGCTATGCTACAGAAGAAGTGTTCACGGACGCCAAGAAGCAGGCTAGGTTCCGGAAGGGTCTCAACCCCAAGTTGCGTCGTGATCTCCACTTGCGCCATTGCAATACATTCCAGGCTCTTGTGAACAAGGCCATTAATGCAGAGACAGCTCAACTCACTTATGAGGAGTCTCGTAAGCACACCCGTGATTTGGTTTCTTCCTCCAGTTCTAGTTCTCAGAAGCGCTGGATTTGGGTTCCGAACTCCGCTCTTCCACCCGGTTATACACCGAGGCCATCTTGTGTGGCGCCTCACCCAGTTCAGCAGTATGCTCCACCCAGGCCTATTGGTAGACCGCTTGTCAATGCAGGTCCACATCCAACTTCAGGGACTTGCTTCACATGCGGAGAGCTAGGACACTATGCACGTGACTGCTCTCAAGCCGGCTATGCTCCACCCAAGCTCGAGAAGTCTATTGGTCGTGGTAAGCCATCACGCAAGACGATCAGTGTCAAGTCAGCTCCCACTGAACGTGGACGTGTGCATCACATCTCAGCTAAAGACGCTCATGATGATCCGGATGTCATTCTTGGTACACTCCTTGTCAATTGCCATCCAGCTTCGGTTCTATTTGATACTGGAGCATCTCACTCCTTCATCTCTGAAGGCTATGCTCGTTTGCACGACATGTCATTTTGTGATATGCCAACTCCACTTGAAATCCAAACTCCAGGGTCTAGATGGCAAACTACCAGAATAATCCATGGAAATGAAATCCTTGTTGACAGACTTGTATTCCTTGCATCACTTATAGCCCTCAGGTCTACATATATTAACATCATCTTGGGTATGGACTGGATGAAAGCTCATTATGCCAAGATGGATTGTTACACAAAGTCTGTTCAGCTTACACACCCATCTGGCAAGATAGTCACCGTCTCCACTAGAGTTGCAAAGCGTTAGCTCTATTCTCTTAATGCCAACCCTCTTCCTGACCTTGAAGATATCCCGGTAGTCCGTGACTTTCCGGATGTCTTTCCAGAGGAACTGCCAGGTATTCCACCTGACAGAGATGTAGAATTTGTCATAGATCTTATCCCAGGAACTGCTCCAATCTCTAGGAGACCTTACAAGATGGCACCCTTAGAACTAGCTGAGCTTAAGAAACAACTCGATGAATCCTTGCAAAAGGGTTTCATCCGTCCTAGTTCTTCTCCCTGGGCTTGCCCCGTCCTCTTCGTCAAGAAGGATGGTATGGACCGGATGGTTGTAGATTATCGTCCCGTTAATTTGGTCACGATAAAGAACAAGTATCCGCTTCCCAGGATCAACGACTTGTATGATCAGCTCACTGGATACTCAGTCTTTTCCAAGATGGATTTGAGGTTAGGCTACCACCAAATCAAGATCAGAAATGGGGACATTCCTAAGACGGCTTTTGTCACTCGTTATGGTCAGTACGAGTACACCGTCATGTCCTTTGGTCTAACCAACGCTCCAGCTACTTTCTCCCGCTTGATGAACTCGATCTTCATGGAGTACTTAGATAAGTTCGTCGTGGTTTACCTCGATGATATTCTTATTTACTCGAAGAACAAGGAAGATCATGCCGACCATCTTAGATTTGTGCTAGAAAAACTCAGAGAGCACCGCCTTTATGCCAAGTTCTCCAAGTGTGAATTTTGTTGCCAGAAGTGACCTATCTCGGCCACGTAATCTCTGGTAAGGGCATTGCTGTCAATCCCGAAAGAGTTCAGGCCGTTCTTGATTGGACTCCGCCTGAAACAGTTAAGCAAGTTAGGCGTTTCCTTGGTCTAGCCAGTTATTGTCGCCGATTCGTTGAGAACTTCTCCAAAGTGGCCAAACCTCTCACGGAACTTCTCAAGAAAGATAAAAAGTTTGAGTGGTCCCCACATTGTGAGCACAGTTTTCAGGAACTGAAAAGACACTTGACTTCTTATCCCATACTTGTGCCACCGGACTTCACTAAGGACTTTGTTATCTATTGTGATGCCTCACGACAGGGACTAGGTTGCATTCTTATGCAAGATCACCATGTGATTGCCTATGCATCTCGACAGTTGCATCCACATGAGGAGAATTATCCTACACATGATCTAGAGCTTGCAGTCGTAGTCTATGCACTTAAGACCTGGCGACATTACCTTCTTGGTAAACGTTGCGAGATTTACACCGATCACCAGAGTCTCAAGTATATCTTCACCCAACCAGATTTGAACCTTAGGCAAAGACGTTGGTTGGAGTTGATCTCAGATTACGACTTAGGGATTACCTACACCCCAGGCAAGGGGAATGTCATGGCTGATGCGCTAAGTCGTAAGTCCTATTGCAACAATCTCATGTTGCAGCAGGGCCAACCACTTCTCCATGAGGAATTATGCAAACTTAACCTTCACATTGCTCCTCACGGATTCCTTTCTACCTTGGTGGCGAAACCTACTCTTGTGGATCAAATCATCTCTGCTCAGAAGCAGGATACAGGAATTTCCCGGATCAAGAGAAACATTAACAAGGGAGTTGGTGGAAGTTTCTCTATAGATGATCGAGGTGTTGTTTACTTTGAGAGTTGCTTAGTGGTTCCCAAGAACCAACATCTTCGACAACTGATCCTTAAGGAGGCACATGAATCTCCTCTCATGATTCATCCCGGTAGTACTAAGATGTATCAGGACCTACGCCAGAGGTTCTGGTGGACTAGGATGAAGAGAGAAATCGCTAAGTTCATTGCTAACTGTGACGTTTGTCATCGCGTTAAGGCAGAACATCAAAGACATGCTGGCACCCTTCAGCCTCTAGCTATTCCTGAGTGGAAATGGGATAAGGTTGGTATGGACTTCATCACCAGCTTTCCCAGGACCAAGAAAGGGAATAATGCTATCTTCATAGTCATTGATCGTCTTTCCAAAGTGGCTCACTTCCTACCTGTTCGAGAGAATATCACTGCTAGTCAGCTCGCTGACTTATATATTTCTCGAATAGTGTCACTTCATGGTGTTCCACTAGAGATCAATTCGGACCGTGGTAGTCTTTTCACTTCTCATTTCTGGGAGAGTTTCCAAACTGCCATGGGCACCCATCTTTCCTTCAGTACCGCTTTCCACCCTCAATCAAGTGGTCAGGTGGAAAGGGTCAACCAGATTCTTGAAGACATGCTTAGAGCTTGTGTTATCTCATTCGGTATGGATTGGGAGAAGTGTCTTCCCTTCGCCGAGTTTGCTTATAACAACAGCTACCAATCCAGCCTCAAGAAAGCTCCTTTTGAGGTTCTGTATGGACGAAGATGTCGAACACCTTTGAACTGGTCAGAAACCGGTGAAAGAAAATTCTTTGGACCGGATATGATCCAAGAGGCAGAAGAACAAGTTCGCATCATTCGTGAGAATTTGAAAACAGCCCAATCTCGTCAAAAGAGCCAGTATGACCGTAGCCATAAGGAAGTGGCTTATGAAATTGGCGACAAAGCTTACCTTCGGGTTACCCCTTTGAAGTGTACCCATCGATTCGGTCGTTACATTGGTCCCTTTCTCATTCTCGCTAAACGAGGAGAGGTTGCCTACTAGTTGGAACTACCACCACATCTTTCTCGAGTTCATGATGTCTTCCACGTCTCTCAACTCAGGCGTTGCTTCTCGGATCCCATCCACGGAGTGGACCACGAAACGCTTGATCTCGAAGATAACCTCACATATCGAGAGTACCCTGTTCGCATTCTTGATCAAGCAGAGCGTGTCACTCGACATCAGAACATCAAGTTTCTCAAGGTTCAGTGGTCTCATCATTCTGAGAGAGAAGCTACTTGGGAGCAAGAAGATCGTCTTCGACTGGAGTACCCCACTTTCTTTCCATCGACCCCTGAATCTCAGGACGAGATTCTTTCAAGTGGGGGCCAGTTGTCACGTCCCTAGTTCTGGTATGATCTAGGCTTGCTTGTGCATCATGTTTAAGTTCCAAATGAATTTGAAATGGGGAATGTTTCAAACCCTAGCACCAAAGCAAATTCAAATAGATGCAAATTAAAAATGGAATTTCAATTAACCCAAAATGCTTTTCAAAAATGTCCATGGTCTTTGGGAAATGTTGTAAACAACAACCAGAGGTGATGCACATTTTTGCTAAACATTCTGGATTTTTGAATGAACCCATATGTATTTGAATTGGAGCTGTTTAAAATAATATAAATAGTTTGAAGGCTCCAAAAATGTTGGAAATTGGTGAGGGCCTCTGGTATATTATAACCAGTGGTCACAAGGAATCTCAACATTTTTATAATTGTGCTAGTATTTATTTTAAGTCAAAAACAAATGTCAGAAATAGAAAAGAAAACAAAAATGGAGAGATGCTTACCTGGGCCACCTGCGGCCTGGCACTGGCCGGCCCGTTCCTGTTCTGGCCTAGCCCACCAGGGGCAGAGCCGTCTTCCTCCTCTTGCCAGTAGGCAGAGGGGAAGCGGTGCCCGACGCCGTGCACGCCGGCACGCAGCTGCCTGCCTGGCTCTTTCTCCTTACGCCAGACGTCGCCACGCGCAGCCCCGTTCCCCTCTCACTCTCCCGTGCCCATTCTCTCCTCTCCCTCGCTCTCTCTCACCACGGCCGAGTGGTGCCATCGCCGCCGCACGCCATTGCCGCGGCCACCGCCTCCCACTCGCCCTCTCTTCGAGGCCAGAAGCTCCGCCACATCGTCCTCCACCTCTTCGTCAAGCCACGCGCCTCGGGAGGCCCTAGAGAGCCGCCTCGCCGCCGTCTTCATCTCCGGTCACCGGAGATCGTCTTCGCCGCCCCGTCGTCTTCGACACATCCCTGAGCTTGCCGACCGCCTCGTCCAAACCGTCGTGAGCTTCTATGCCTTTCCCCTCTCTCCGTTTAGCCGCCTGCACGCCGTAGCCCCTTTCCCCGACGTGGCCGAACTCCGGCCGCCGCACTCGTCGTCACCGGTGCCACTCCGGCCACTCCCCGGCCGCACCACCACCACAGTTGGATGCGGACGAGCGTCCGCATCCCGTAGCTGCACTCCGCGCGCCAAATGGCCCCTGTAGGCAAAACCCGCAGCGCCCCGCCGCATTTGGACTCGCCGGCGGCTAAACGCCGGCGACCGCTGACCTTTGACCGGCGTGGGTTGACCACAGCCCGGTTTGACCTCCCCCCTCTCTCTCTCAATGACAGATGGGCCCTGGCGCCCCCTAATTAGTAGTTAGGATTAATTAACCCTTTATTAAATAACCATGACACTGATGTGTGGCCCCCACACGTCAGATTTCACCTGGCCAGCGCCGTTGACTTGGTGACATAAGCATGACGTCATGCCGATGCAGTTATTCTTTTTCTGGAATTATTTTAAAACAGGAAATTCCAGAAAATATTCTAAACTTCAAAAATTCATATAAATTCAACTGTAGCTCAGATTGAAATGATTTATATATGAAAAATTATCAGAAAAATGCAATCTATCCATCTGCACCAGTTTCATGCATGATAAACCAAGTTATACCTGCTGTATAAGTGAAACAATATAATGGCATTTATAAAGGACTTATTTTGGAGATGCATTTGAATCTTTGGTTCAAATGGACTTCATGCAAATGAATGCTAGTTGCATTAGCTCAGATAACAACACATCTTCATGCCATCTTCATGCATCATATTGTTGCATATGCTTGTGTTTGATTGTCGACACCGTTCCTTCTCGATAGGTCTTTGCTCCGGAGACCGTTCCAGAGTACCTGTCTGTGAAGCAGTGCCTCCCTTGTTGATCTACTAGGCAAGCAAACCCCCCTTGTTCATTCCGATACAATCCCACTCTCTCGCTCCTGCTCTCTTTTATTGCATTAGGACAACAATGATTCAACTGCTACTTTATGCTGCGGTAGTTGAACCCATTCCTCTGCATGACCTGTCATTGCCACAGTAAATAGCTGAAACCCACTAGCATGTGTAGGAGTTGATTGAGCCATGTTGTGTTCCTACCATGCCATGCCTGCTATTTCTTAGAGTTGTGTCAGGTCTAATTCATTTGGAATGGATTGGAGTGATATGATATGTTCTGATGGTGAGAGTTAAGCGTGTGAACATGATTTGGTAAAGGTAGCGGTGAGAGGCCATGTAGGAGTACATGGTGGGTTGTCTCATTGGGACCGTCCTTAAGAACCGAGTTCTGTGTAAGTTGTCCAATGACTAGCTACTACCACACATTGGGCTCCGGGCGCTCCAAGCTCTCTCGACTTATTAACCAACTTGATCTCTGTCCAGGAGTTGCAACTAGTTTCTGGTGTTTGTAGGTAGTGCTATTTTTCTACCGAGTGGCACCCGGCAGGGTGGGCTTGGGACAGACTAGGCACACGTGGCGCGGTGTACCGAGTGGCACCCGGTTGGTGGGCTCGGGAACCCTGTACACATCGTTTGGGGCCGTGAGCGACACCCCGGCCGGATCTCCTTGCGGATGGAACCCGAATAGGCAATAAACCTAGACTAGAGTCTTCTGTGGTTAGTTAGGTCGTGGCCGACACCCTCGCCAGGCTTCCGTTTGAAGGTTGCCGAGATATATGACATGTACATGGTGATAAGTGGTGACAACGTGTGTGAAGAAGTACACCCCTGCAGGGTTATCATGATCTATTCGAATAGCCGTGTCCTCGGTTATGGACTTCTTGGATGCTTACGTGGTACATAGACAACTTAAAGTGGATACTCTAAAATGCTCAAGACAAGTGTGAGTGCTATGGATGGCCTTCTTGTAGGGAGACGAGGTGAATCCATAGTAGTGTATTGATGTGGTGATTAGTGGACTCGTGTGCGCTGCCTCATCTCAAAGAAGTTTCTCGTTGTCGTAGAACAGGATAGCCACTGAGTCAAAGCTGGCTTGCTGCAACTAAACCACACATTACCTTCTTGATACAAATGCATATATGATAGGATCTGATGTAAGTCTTGCTGAGTACCTTTGTACTCATGTTTGCTTTATTTATGTTTTGCAGATGAGACATCTGTCTTACTAGTAGTTCCGCTTGGACTTCGACGAGTAGCTTGTTACCTGAGCTACGATCTTGTACCCTTGGGAGGGTCTTGTAGATAGTCAGGCTTCTCAGCCCTTTTCTTTTGTAGTTGTCTGTACTCAGACATGTAATGCTTCCGTTGCTTGTATGCTCTGAATGATGGGTCATGTGACCCATGTTTGTATTTATGCTATGTGGCTCTTCTGAGCCTTTATCTATATGAGTTTGTGTTATGTTGTGATGCCATGTTGTACAGCACATACTTGCATGTTATGCGTACATGTGACGTGTATTGCTATGTGTGGGATCCGACAATCTAGTTGTTTATCCTTGGCAGTCTCTCTTATGGGGAAATGTAGTCTAGTGCTTCCTTGAGCCATAGTAGTCCGCTACAGCCCGGTTCACCGGAGTCCTGCTAGCCCAGCACTACTGCTCAGGACACTTGACTGGCCGGCATGTGTTTCACTTCGTTCCTGTGTCTGTCCCTTCGGGGAAATGTCACGCGGTGACAACCGGAGTCCTGCCTAGCCTACTACAGCCCGGGTTCCCCGGAGTCCTGTTAGCCCAGTGCTACAGCCCGGATTCACACGCTGCTGACCGACACGCTCGATGTGAATCATGTATGCCTGTTCCCATAGGTTAGTGTCGCTTTGGGTTCACGACTAGCCATGTCGGCCCGGGTTCTCTGTCATATGGATGCTAGCGACACAATCATATACGCGAGCCAAAAGGCGCAAACAGTCCCGGGCCATGGTAAGGCGACACCCGTGGGGATACCGTGCGTGAGGCCGCAAAGTGATATGAGGTGTTACATGCTAGATCGGTGTGACTTAGAATCGGGGTCCCGACACAATAGTTGGAGAGATGACAACGATGCTACGATGGAGATCAAGGTGTCGCACCGGTGATGATGGTGATCATGACGGTGCTTTGGAGATGGAGATCAAAGGCACAAGATGATGATGGCCATATCATATCACTTATATTGATTGCATGTGATGTTTATCCTTTATGCATCTTATTCTACTTTGATTGACGGTAGCATTATAAGATGATTGATTTCTACTACGCAACCTTCTTCTTGTAGACGTTGTTGGGCCTCCAAGTGCAGAGGTTTGTAGGACAGTAGCAAATTTCTCTCAAGTGGATGACCTAAGGTTTATCAATCCGTGGGAGGCGTAGGATGAAGATGGTCTCTCTCAAGCAACCCTGCAACCAAATAACAAAGAGTCTCTTGTGTCCCCAACACACCCAAAACAATGGTAAATTGTATAGGTGCACTAGTTCGGCGAAGAGATGGTGATACAAGTGCAATATGGATGGTAGATATAGGTTTTTGTAATATGAAAATATAAAAACACCAAGGTAACTAATGATAAAAGTGAGCACAAACAGTATTGCAATGCGTTGAAACAAGGCCTAGGGTTCAAACTTTCACTAGTGCAAGTTCTCTCAACAATAATAACATAACTGGATCATATAACTATCCCTCAACATGCAACAAAGAGTCACTCCAAAGTCACTAATAGCAGAGAACAAACACAGAGATTATTGTAGGGTACGAAACCACCTCAAAGTTATTCTTTTGGATCGATCTATTCAAGAGTTCGTACTAGACTAACACCTTAAGACACAAATCAACCAAAACCGTAATGTCACCTAGATACTCCATTGTCACCTCAAGTATCCGTGGGTATGATTATACGATATGCATCACACAATCTCATATTCATCTATTCAACCAACACAAAGTACTTCAAAGAGTGCCCCAAAGTTTCTACCGGAGAGTCAAGAAAAAAATGTGCCAACCCCTATGCATAAGTTCACGAGGTCACGGAACCCGCAAGTTGATCACCAAAACATACGTCAAGTAGATCACATGATATCCCATTGTCACCACAGATAAGCACATGCAAGACATACATCAAGTGTTCTCAAATCCTTAAAGACTCAATCCGATAAGATAACTTCAAATGGAAAACTCAATCCGTTACAAGAGAGTAGAGGGGGAGAAACATCATAAGATCCAACTATAATAGCAAAGCTCGCGATACATCAAGATCGTACCACCTCAAGAACATGAGAGAGAGAGAGAGAGAGAGATCAAACACATAGCTACTGGTACATACCCTCAGCCCCGAGGGTGAACTACTCCCTCCTCGTTATGGAGAGCGCCAGGATGATGAAGATGGCCACCAGTGAGGGATCCCCCCTCCGGCAGGGTGCCGGAACAGGGTCCCGATTGGTTTTTGGTGGCTACAAAGGCTTGAGGCAGCGGAACTCCCTATCTAGGTTATTTTCTGGAGGTTTCTGTATTTATAGGAACTTTTGGCATAGGTCTCACGTCAAGAAGGTGCCCGAGTCGTCCACGAGGTAGGCCCACGTGCCGGGGGGGCACCCTCACTATAGCAGAATCGGTTGTACTAGTAACATCATTTCAGGATGATTTGAATCATTTGCACGATAGGTTTAGTATTATTAGCGTAGAAAAACATTCAGTCCCAATACTAGTAACAATCTAACATCATATGCATTTCTGTGAAGCTGCACTTTGAGGAGAATGTGCAAGCTCAACCAGACATCTGTACTTGAATCAATTCTCTATGCAACTAAATAGTTACATGAGAAGCTCAACCATACTTGTGTACTCCAATGGACCAAGCGAGATGAGAGAAGTAGATATCATTTGCATGTTTCCATCACTAGCCACCCAGAGTTGATACAGCAAAGCATCAACAACTGAGAACACAGCGAAGCTAAGTAGATAGATACTAGAGAAATCACTTGCCTGTGTGCCAGCTTCACCAACAAATCACTACGCAGCTTCGCCAACAAAATCACTGCTGCAATAAAAAATGAGTCAGAGGAGACATTGAGAAATCACTGATGTGGCCGGAGGGGCGAGGGCGAGGGCGGTGGCGGTGCGTTGCTGCGGCGTGGCTCCCGGACCGCACGGTGGTGGAGCTCGTCGTGGCTAGGGTTGTTGCGCGGTGACCGGCGTAACTAGATGTGCGTGTCAGGAGAAGGGGGAGGTGGGCAGAGAAGGGGCTGGTGACGGCAGCCTAGTTTAGTTGAGGACTGCGGCGCGACAAGAGGAAATGGAGATAGGGGCTCCTTCCTCCTTGGCTGGCTAGTGGAAGGCTAATCACATTTCAATTCAATTCAGCTGCAAGTACAAGGTGATGTTTTGTTTATGGTATTTGCAAAGCTTTAATCATGGACACTCACAGATAAGCACTACTACCTCCGTTCCTTCCTATATATACAAGTCTTTTAAGAGATTTCACTAGGAAACTATATACGGAGCAAAATGAGTGAATCCATGTTCTAAAGTATGTCTATATTCATCCGTATGTAGTCTTTTAGTGAAACCTCTTAAAAGACTTATATATTTAGGAACTGAAAGTAATTGCAAGTTGTACCCTACTAGCACAGAATGAGAAAACACTACCCACCCAAGACACATATCATTTAAAATCCATCCATTAATAACACATCCAAACATATATAAAGGGTTGATTCTAAACTGTTTGCCACGCCCCTAAGAAATAATCATCAGAAATAAGAGCTGGCTGATAAGTCTTCTACTCATCAGAATGCTCATCAGAAACACAGAAACGAACCAGCATCTCCAACACATAGGTGACCAGCCGGACCAGCGACGGGAGACGCTGGTGAAGCCAGACACCGTTGCAACCTTTGAGTACATGAACGATAGTATCCTCTAGCAGTGTGCTCAGCATTTTGACTTGGGCTGAGACTGAGACCAGATGCTCCTCCTCGGCAAGCAATACGCCCAAGGCTTCCTTAAAGCACTTACTCAGATGTAAGAGCTTAATTGCTGAGTTCTTCATGACTAGGAGGGCTTCCAGGGCGCCCCGTTCCAGCTTGGCCTCCTAAACCATGAGCTCGGGTAACACATGATGCTCAAGCTTTTGGATTTCCAGCGACAAGCCTGCCACGACCGAGAGGGAATCCAGCTCCGGGCATTTCCGGGACCTCGACTCCTTGATCAGCGGGCAGAGGAGTGCATACGACTCGCGCGCTATGCGCACCGACTCCAGAGAGACAAGATTCACAACCATGTCCTCATTGGAGTGGCCCAGCTCATCGGAGCGGGCCTGTAGGGCTTGGATTTGGGCATGGGAGTGGATTTTGTAGAGCATCTTTTCCTTTTGGCGGCCAAGAAGACTGCAGCAGCAGAAGAGTTGGTTGCTGCTACCTGGTACAGACAGCACAAACAGAGGAGGATTTAATGTCAGCAAGAGACCATACAGCACCAATCCAAGCTTCTACTTAATTAGTTAGGACAGCATATATATATTTGCATTGTGCGACAAATGAATAGTTATTAATATGAAGTGAAAGCAGCAATTCAACCATGTATGTATACTGATAGGCAACTAAACAAAATAAATGAATGCCCAAAACAGAAAAATAATTAACAGAGGGAATATAATATAATTTGGTTCAAAGTACATATCATTCATTGTATTATATATTGTGAGCATGAAAATTGCATCTCCAGAATTACAACCGACGCTGTGTGTGTTACCAAGCAAACCCTAAACCCTAAGTAAAACGTCAGATTGATTCCTTATTACGGATAATCAATCCAACAAACCCTGCCTAGGTGGTGTTACCAAACAAACAAACAAACCCTAACTAATTAAATCCTGCTATCCTAGTCGAGGTAGGTTCCTCATACGAATAGAATAGGATACAAGACGGCGCTGGCTGGATCCGAGACCTATGAACCCTAAGCGCCTCGCCTACCAACCACAATCACAATCGGAACGAGCAACTCCGGAGGGAGACCTAGGAACCAGCGCCTACCAACCAATCGGGATGAACTCCAAGCTGATCGGGATCGGGATGTGCAAGTGCTCACCTCCCTCCGTTCGATCTGGAGAGGACGAGGCGTCGGGTGATATCCGTGAGAGGAATTGGGTCGACAGACAGGGGGTTGCGGGGAACGGCGGCGAGGCGAGGCGATGCCATGGAGTGTGGGCGGCTTTTATATTTATAGGAGGGAGGGGCAAGAGGGGTTATCAAGAGGGGTAAAGCACAGAGCCGTGCCTGGCCCGTTTAACCCAGGCCGTGCGGTGCCGGCCCATTTGGCCAGGTTTGGTATCCGCCTTGCATTATTTGATTTTTACCTTACCAATTTATTCCGGTGACTTCAAAGATCAGGTTAGGGTTTCGGTTATGGCAGCAAAAAGCTCAGCGTCGGCAAGCACGTCCGGGGCTGACCCTGCTGCTGAGATTGAGAGGATGATGGCGGAACTAGGGCTGCGCAAAGAGGACCTTGATGATGTGATCTATGACGAGAAGGAGGCACCGCCTGATTCAGCCATGTGGATCGCTGTGGTACGTGTGCATATCTAGAAATCTTATAGGCAGTATTGGTTCTTTAAGAATATGCGCGCGGCGTGGGATCTGGCCCAGGATTGCAAGTTCCATCCTCTGGAGGATAATCTCTATACAGTGCACTTCTTCTGTTTGGGAGATTGGGAACGGGTCATTCAGGATGGCCCTTGGAATTTTTGTGGGAATGCAGTCATCCTTGCACCGTATGACGGTATCACACAACCCTCAATGGTTCCGCTGGATACACTTAGCATCTGGATTCAGATCCATGATGTCCCAGACAAATATGCACACCTGGTGGATGCCCTCGCTAGTAGGGTAGGAGAAGTTCTTTTTTCAGAAAAGCTTTCTCAAGATTTCGCGGGTAACTTCTACCGCGTATGGGTAAGAATCAATGTCTTGAAACCTTTAAAGAATGCAGTCACAATAGTGAGGGATGGCACACGACAGATCTACAGAGTTCGCTATGAAAAGCTGCTGGACTGGTGCGCAGTTTGTGGGCATCTTGGCCATGTCTACAAGGAACACGACAATGGGATTCACTCACCGTCAGCAATGTACTTTAAAGATCTTCGCGCTTCTTGGGCGATGAGGACTGGCTCTGGCCCTGGAGGGGGTCGGGGTCGTCGGGGAGGCAGAGGTGCCCGAGGTGGACAGTCGGCAGCAAGAGGAACTGGGCAGTCCATGTCGATGGATATGGAAGTTGTGAACAATGATCACACAGCTGTGGAGGTGGATACAGATATGACTGAAACTAATAGGAAGAGAGTTCAAAGGGAAGATACTGGCCAAGGAAGCGGTATCCAGCAGCAGCTCAAATTTTTTGACAATCCCCTGGCGATAGTGCCATCTGCCTCAAATACCATGAGTCCCCCCCCCCCCAAGGGGGATCCAAAAAGAGTCAAAGCTTCAGAAGAAAGTGAAGGTAGCAATGCAGTAGCTAAACAAAGTGAGGCGGGTCCCTACAAGGGGTGCTGCCGGGACCAATGAGTATCCTTGAGGGAGTCCTGGATTAGGGGGTGTTCGGGTAGCCGGACTATACCTTCGCCGGACTCCTGGACTATGAAGATACAAGATTGAAGGCTTCGTCCCGTGTCCGGATGGGGCATGGAAGGCAAGCTTGGCGATGCGGATATTCAAGATCTCCTACCATTGTAACCGACTCTGTGTAACCCTAACCCTATCCGGTGTCTATATAAACCGGAGGGTTGTAGTCCGTAGGACATCAACTCCATACACAACAATCATACCATAGGCTAGCTTCTAGGGTTTAGCCTCCTTGATCTCGTGGTAGATCTACTCTTGTACTACCCATATCATCAATATTAATCAAGCAGGAGTAGGGTATTACCTCCATCGAGAGGGCCCGAACCTGGGTAAAAACATCGTGTCCCTTGTCTCCTGTTACCATCCGGCCTTGACGCACAGTTCGGGACCCCCTACCCGAGATCCGCCGGTTTTGACACCGACATTGGTGCTTTCATTGAGAGTTCCTCTGTGTCGTCGCCTTTAGGCCCGATGGCTCCCTTGATCATCAACAACGATGAGGTCCAGGGTGAGACTTTTCTCCCCGGACAGATCTTCGTCTTCGGCGGCTTCGCACTTCGGGCCAATTCACTTGGCCACCTGGAGCAGATCGAAAGCTACGCCCCTGGCCATCAAGTCAGGTTTGGAAGCCTAAACTACACGGCAGACATCCGTGGAGATTAGATCTTCGACGGATTCGAGCCACAGCCAAGCGCGCCGCACTATCTCGAGGGGCATGATCTAGCTCTGCCTTCGAACAGTGTCTTGGAGGCAGCACACGCACCGGTTCCGACCCTTAACTCGGAGCCTATTGCACCAATCGAGGATGAGCGGTTGGACAACACCTCGGGGGCTGCGGTCTCAAAGGCGATCGAGCCGAACGCCAGCCCCGCACTCTGCATGACCCGTGACTCCGAGGATCCGGACTCCTCCCCGGACTCCGAACCCCCCGCGCCCCTGCCGATCGAATCCGATTGGGCGCCAATAATGGAGTTCACCGCTGCGGACATCTTTCAGCACTCGCCCTTCGGCGACATCCCGAATTCACTAAAGTCTCTCTCTTTATTAGGAGAGCCATGGCCGGACTATGGTCAGCAAGGATGGGATGCGGACGATGAAGAAGTTCAAAGCCCACCCACCACCCACTTTGTAGCCACTGTCGACGATCTAACCGACATGCTTGACTTCGGCTCCGAAGACATCGACGGTATGGACGACGATGTAGGAGACGAACAGGAACCAGCACCTGTAGGGCGCTGGAAGGCCACCTCGTCATATGACATATATATGGTGGAAACTCCAAAGGATGGAGATGGCGATGCAACAGCGGGGGATGACACCTCCAAGAAGCAGCCGAAGCGCCGGCCTCAGCGGCGCCGCTCTAAATCCCGCCAAAGTAAAAACGGTGATTCCGGCACGGGAGACAATACTACCCCGGATAGTGCCGAAGAACACCCCCTCCAGCGAGATTCGGCACAGGAAGATGGAGAAGCCAGCCCTCACGAGAGAGCGGGAGACCGAGAGGTTGAGGATGATAATTATATGCCTCCCTCCGAAGACGAGGCAAGCCTCGACGATGACGAATTCGCCGTACCATCAGACCCCGCCGAACAAGAGCGTTTCAAATGCAGGCTTTTAGCCACAGCAAGCAGCCTCAAGAAAAAGCAGCAACAGCTTAGAGCTGACCAAGATTTGCTAGCTGATTGATGGACTGAAGTCCTTGCGGCCGAAGAGTATGAACTCGAACGCCCCTCCAAAAGTTAACCAAAGCGCAGGCCGCTACCCAGATCAGAGGAGGAAGCACCTACATCACTAGCGCACGACATGGCAGACCAGCCACCTCGCGGCCGCGACAGAGAGGCCTCTCGGCCCTCCACCCAAGCCATGCCCCGACGCCGCTCAACCAAGGCACGGGAAAATGCGCCAGACCTGCGAGACGTACTGGAGGATAAGGCAAGACAAACAAGATCGATCTACGGATCGCGCAGGCGCCCTACGGCATGTGACGATGATCTTCACTCCGGATACAACAAATCTGGCCGGGCCAAACAGAACAGACATAGCTCCTCCGAGCTGCATCGTGATATAGCCCGGTATAGAGGCACCGCACACCCACTATGCTTCACAGACGAAGTAATGGATCATAAAATCCCATAGGGTTTCAAACCCGTAAATATCGAATCGTACGATGGCACAACAGACCCGGCGTTATGGATTGAGGATTATCTCCTTCACACCCACATGGCATGCGGCGATGATCTACATGCCATCAAATACCTCCCGCTCAAACTTAAAGGACCGGCCCGGCATTGGCTTAACAGCTTGCCAGCAGACTCAATCGGTTCTTGGGAGGACCTGGAAGCCACATTCCTCGACAACTTCCAGGGCACTTACGTGCGACCACCGGATGCCGACGACTTAAGCCACATAATTCAGCAGCCAAAGGAATCGGCCAGGCAGTTCTGGACACGGTTCCTAACAAAGAAAAACCAGATAGTCGACTGTCCGGACGCAGAGGCCCTACTAGCCTTCAAGCATAACATCCGCGACGACTGGCTTGCCCAGCACCTGGGACAGGAAAAGCCGAAATCTATGGCAGCCCTCACGACACTCATGACCCGCTTTTGCGCAGGAGAAGACAGCTGGCTAGCTCGTAGTAACAACTTATCAAAGAACCCTGGTAATTCGAATACCAAGAACAAAAGTGGCAGGACATGTCGGAATAAGCAAAAGCGCCGCATTAGCAGCGACAGCAATGAAGATACGGCAGTCAATGCCGGATTTAGAGGCTATAAATCCGATCAGCGGAAAAAGCCATTCAAAAAGAATACTCAGGGCCCGTCCAGTTTGGACCGAATACTCGACCGCTTGTGCCAGATACATGGCACCCCCGAAAGGCCAGCCAATCACACTAACAGGGATTGTTGGGTGTTCAAGTAGGCAGGCAAGTTAAGAGCCAAAAACAAAGACAAGGGGCTGCATAGCGATGACGAGGAGGAGCCCAGGCCGCCGAACAACAATGGACAGAAGGGCTTTCCCTCACAAGTGCGGACGGTGAACATGATATACGCAACCCACATTCCCAAGAGGGAGCGGAAGCGTGCGCTACGGGACGTATACGCGATGGAGCCAGCCGCCCCAAAGTTCAACCCATGGTCCTCCTGCCCGATCAATTTTGATCGAAGGGACCATCCCACTAGCATCCGTCATGGCGGCTTTGCCGCATTGGTTCTCGACCCAATCATCGACGGATTTCACCTCACAAGAGTCCTCATGGACGGCGGCGGTAGCCTGAACCTGCTTTACCAGGATACAGTGCGGAAAATGGGCATAGATCCATCAAGGATTAAGCCCACAAAAACGACCTTTAAAGGCATTATACCAGGTGTAGAAGCCAACTGTACAGGCTTAGTAACACTTTACGTGGTCTTCGGATCCCCGGACAATTTCCGAAGCGAAGAGTTAATCTTCGATATAGTCCCGTTTCGCAGTGGCTATCACGCCCTACTCGGACGAACCGCATTCGCAAAGTTCAATGCGGTGCCGCACTACGCATATCTCAAGCTCAAGATGCCAGGCCCTAGAGGAGTAATCACGGTCAACGGAAACACCGAACGCTGCCTCCGTACGGAGGAGCACACGGCGGCTCTCGCAGCGGATGTACAAAGCAGCCTTCTTAGGCAATTCTCCAGTCCGGCCGTTAAAAAGCTAGACATTGCCAAGCGCGCCCGGAGTAACCTACAACAAGACCGCCTGGCACGTTCTGAGCAGGCGTAGCAATGCAGCCCCAACCCCAGCCCTCGCGACATAGCGAAACCAGCGCCTCGCGTACATAACTACGCCCTTGAAATACCAAGGGAACAGGGGAAGGGGCACAATAACGGCATGCCCAAAATACGGCTTAAAACATACTAGGGGCTGCCGGATTCTTTTTTAATTTCTTCTTACTTTCAGGACTCCATACTTCGGACGACCTGTTCGGCAATTCGACTGCCGCACAAACGATGCAAGATCCAGGGAGGCAGACAAGCCATGCCGCATTATGGAACTCTCAGGTGGTCTCTGTTACGAGCAGTATACCTGTTTTGAATACAATTCCGCGGCCTGCCCCTGGTCAGGACATGTTAAATAGTCCAATATCTTTTTGCTTATTGCACTACTTGTATCGTTCGGCTTTGATAAATAGCCTCTCTATAAACAATGCATAGCTTTTTGTCTATTTTTTGCATTATTGTCGGTGTACTAGAGTAGGGGTACCCTAGTATTCCGAACTTGTGCACGGGCAGTCGCAGCATCCCGCGGCAAGGCTTGCCGGGTGACCGCCAAGGCCCTCCATGGTTCCTTTGGAGCCATTCAAGGACAAAGTATCCAAGCCAAGGAGACAAGACCCCGGCAAGAGGAGCTTGCCGGGAAGGCCAACCAAGGTATCTCAAGGAACTTGCCGCGACGCGCCACGCGTCCCGGCAAGGCCCGGTGAGCGACAAGCTCCCGGACGCGACAAGACAACGACCGCGGCAAGGCTCTTGTCGCGGCAAGCCACCACTCTGTATCCGCGCTCCAGCACATCCACCAACGTGTCGCTCTGGGACCCTTCCAGGCGTATGTGGCGGGAGGCTGTGCAGCCAGCGGTGCGCGGTGGCAAGCGGCACTAACAAGATTGCCATCGTGGCGAGCGGTGGCGTCCCTGACGGTCCCTTTTGCACTATTTAGGCGAAGTAGACGGGCATTTAATGCCCTTGTCCCCTGCCGTCAGGGTTAGGTATGATACACTATAGCAGGTAGCTGTACCAACCACAACACCTTTCCATTTTTACCCTTGTCTACGTTGCCACCTGTCGGTGACCCCTTGAGCATATAAAAGGAGGCCCATGCGCAACGTAGAGAAAGAGGAAGAGAACACTTACGCTCGGTCTCGTTAGCTGCTGGAGTGTACTGTAGCACTCCGCGCTCCTGAGCAAGAACTCAATACAAACCACAAAGCAGGAGTAGGGTTTTACGCATCCGTGTGGCCCGAACCTGGGTAAACTGCTCGTGTGCTTTGCCTCGATCCGCTCTTCGTGCAACCCTCGCCCCCACCGAATCGAAAGGGACTCGGTCCGCCGGTCCCATAGGTGTTCGTGGATTAGTCCCCCGGCATCTTGGGCGCGCCAGGTAGGGGAGTCGAGGTTGTGTGAACCAGATCCGGCGTTCACACGAGCTAGATCTTCATCATCCTCATCGACATGCCGCCGAAGAAGAAGGCTTCGGAGGCGGCTGCTCCGTCCGTGCCGAACCCACCACCGCCGGAGCAAACGGCTGATGGGGCAAAAGCCGGCGGAAGAACGGGCGTCGACGAGGGAGCTCACGGTGCTGCCAGGTCCAAGGACAAGGCTGCGCTGCCCATCGGCGGCGTAGCCGGCTCCCACAACGACCGGGCGCACTCCAAGACCTCGGTGTCCGTACATGCACCGCGCCCATCTCAGGAGGCGCGGGACCAGCAGCGTCATGGTACTCACGGTACCATGCGTTTGCTGGACCAAGATTGAGCTGGTGGATCTCGGAGTGCTCAAGACCAGCATGCACGCCAACATGCTGGCACGAGCAAGGCACGGTCGCCTGGACAGGATACTGCTCCTTCTAACATAATTAGAAATCCGAGCATATCCCGCTCCTTGCACCGTTCGCCACCGCCACCCGCCACTACAGCAGAAGCTCCCGACAAGTTTTGCTCCGGCAAGCTTGCCGGGGAACGTCAAGCTCCGGCAGAGCCGCAGGTTCTCGCCGTAGAAGCGGATGTTCCTACAGCAGCAGATTTGCCTTTAGTCCTTGTTGTCGAGCCACAAGCTCCAGCATGGACACAGCAGATTGTCCGTTTCCTTCAGACAGGAGAACTTCCCGAAGAGCAAGAAGAAGCGGAAAGAGTAGCCCGGCAGTCAAGTATGTACCAGTTTGTCGACAACACATTGTATAGAAGAAGACTCAACGGTGTGAAATTGAAGTGTATTCACCAGGAAGACGGACAAAAGCTGTTGGCAGAGATACATGGAGGCATATGTGGTCACCACATTGGCGCAAGAGCACTTGCCGGCAAAGCATTCCGGCAAGGTTTCTTTTGGCCGACAGCCCTCCAGGATGCAACTGCACAAGTAACCAAGTGTGAAGCATGCCAGTTCCATTCCAAGAAGATACACCAACCAGCTCAAGCTCTCCAGACGATCCCTTTATCCTAGCCATTTTCGGTCTGGGGGCTCGACATCCTCGGCCCCTTTCCCCGAGCAGTCGGGGGCTTTGAGTACTTGTACGTTGCAATCGACACGTTCACAAAGTGGCCGGAAGTGGAAGCAGTGAGGAAGGTGACAGCACAGTCAGCAGTCAAGTTCTTCAGGTCGATTGTTTGCCGCTTCGGGATCCCTAACAGGATAATCACCAAAAACGGTACGCAATTCACGAGCTGCACCTTCATGCAGTACGTCCAAGATCTTGGCGCCAAGGTCTGCTTCGCTTCTGTTGCTCACCCGAGAAGCAACGGTCAAGCGGAGAGGGCAAATGCTGAAGTGTTGCGTGGGCTCAAGACCAGGACTTTCGACAGGCTGCAAAAGTGCGGAAGAAACTGGATCGAGGAGCTGCAGTGGTTCTTTGGTCGATCAGGACGACGCCAAATCGAGCCACTGGCCAGACACCTTTCGCTCTAGTCTATGGAGCAGAGGCAGTTCTCCCCACGAAACTCGTGTACGGGTCACCTCAAGTGCTCGCTTATGATGAGCTTGAGCAAGAGCAGCTGCGACAAGATGACGCGCTACTCCTTGAGGAAGACCGTCTTCAGGCTGCTGTACGAGCTGCTCACTACCAGCAAGCTTTGCGCCGCTACCATAGCCGCAAAGTTAACGCCAGAAGTCTCGAGGAAGGCGACCTTGTTCTTCGGCGTGTTTAGTCCGCCAAGAATTCCAAAAAGTTGACGCCGAAGTGGGAAGGCCCTTACCGGGTGAAACAAGTCACTAGGCCTGGCGCTGTCCGCCTTGAGACCGAAGATAGCATTCCGGTGAGCAATTCCTGGAACATTTAGCATCTTCGTAAGTTTTACCCGTAAGGCGCGGTTGCCAGAACCTGTTCCGGCAACCACCTTTTGTACAAGTCTTGCCGCTGTTGCATGTAATCCTTTGTACAAAGCCGGGCGCAGACCTCATGCATAAGTAAAGCTCATATGCTCCGCACATCTTGTCAATTTCATGCTTTCTATTTTTTGCATATGTGATCTGACACTTTGTGCAGCACCTACTCCCCGGTAAGCAATAACGAGCCGTAAGGCTCCATATCTTTATTTTCTCCTCTTTCTTTTTTCTCAACGAAAGGAAGGTTCCCTCGACCACAAGTTTGCCGGGGGGGAAAGGAGAAGATAATGGTATGGACCATGCGTCGTTCAAGAAAGTTTCGCCTTACCGGGAAGCAAACAACAGAAAAGCTAAGTTGCCAAAGTTTGAGCAATCAGATTTTATAAATTTTTAAGTTATCTCCCTTGAACGACCGCACTTTGTATGGAAAACCTGTGCGCGGAGGAACCAACTCATAGCTAGTTGCGCCCTTACTTTGTTTCGAGTCCGCTCAACAACTTAAGTGAGCTGCGACTAGTTGCGACAAGGTTTCTTGTCGGTAGCGACACCGCCAGCAGGCTGCTGACGTCCCGCACTCAGCGCTCGCGGCTAAGGTGCCTGCACCGGTAAGTTCCCTAAAAGCGTAGGGCAAAAACATACAAAGGGAGGAATCAAGTAAAGGGAATAACATTGCAATCATTACTCGGAATAGTGTTATATTACAAGGTAGCTTGTCGTGGCTCTAACAGATTGTTCTCATAACATGACCAGCAGCGACAAGAAAAGAAGAAAACGGGCGGCCTAGTCTACGCGATCGCCCTCAATCCTCTTGATCCCGCTCACCTTGTCCACAATGGGTGCGACAAGGGTCTTGAGCGCCTCCAGATCAGCATCCGGCGGCAGGGTCTTGAGGACATTGGTGAGGTTGAGGCCCAGGTTGCGAAAGGCCACCTTCACCAACACCTTTTGAAGAGCTCCCGCGCAGATCTTGCGCGACTCGTCGGCCAGCTGCTTTGGGATCCTCTCCCGGAGTCGCTGGAGGGCCGTCGCCACGCCTTTGAAGAACAAGATGAGCTTGGCGCTGGGTTGGAGGTTCTCGTCGGAGGGATACCCAAGATACTCCATCCCCAGCTGCGCCAGCTCCCTGTCAATGTCTGCGGCAACATTCAAGAGACCCTCCGTCCAGAGCTCCACATTCTCCCTAAAAGCATTCTGGGCGGCGGCAGCACTCGCCAGCAGCGCCTTGTCGGCCTTGATCTCCTCCTTCAAGGCCACCTCTTGCTCCCTGGCACCGTCCAGCGTCTTGGTCAAAGTGGCCAGCTTCAACTCAAGATCTGCGTTGGAGTCCTTGGCGGCGGCAAGCTCTTCACCACTCGCCTTGAGATCGGCCTCCAGCTGCGCCACCTTCGTCTCCAGCTCCTTCTTGGCGGCCTCGGCAACTGCGGCAGCATCCTCTGCTTGCTTAAGGGCTCCGCCGAATTGTTGCTCACGCGCGGCAAGCTCCTCCTCGTGGCTGTCGAGGTTAACTTTCCGCTGCACCAGCTCGCCCTCCTGCGCAGACAGCTTCTCAGCGGCAAGCCGCTGTTGCTCTTCAACTTCGGCCTTCTCGAAGAAGAAGGCCTTCCGCTCTTCGGCAAGTTGCTCCCGCTCCTCTGCCAGGGACCGGAGAGCTTCCTGGTTGAGACCCCGGAGCTCCTCCGCGCGCTTCTCGATGTCCGCTCCCCCCTTCACGACAAGCGCCTCGCGGGATTCCAGCTTGCCTTGCCGCACGCGGTAGAGCGACAACAGCTTCCGCAGCAACCGCTCCTCCTCAGGCTCGCCGCTGCTGCTGCTCGGCGCATCAACTAGCATCAGCCCAGCGGAGGCGAGCACCTCTCCATCAAAGCTCTCTCCCTCTACCGGCGCCCTGGAGCTTGACGCCCAGGGGAGGTTGATGAAGAAGCCATCGCCGGCCTTCAAGTAGACGCCTGGCTGGGGCTCTTCGAAGCCTGGCGCTGCGGCAGCGGCAGATGGGTCGGCGGTTGACGTAGCGCCTGGCGCTCCTGCGGCCTCAGGGCCATCAGTGCGATAGCCAGACCCCTCGCCAGCTGCGGCGGCGGTAGCTTTGGCGGCCTCGTCACCGGCGGGATCATCAGCGCCGGCTGCTTCTTCAGTGGCAGTGGCGTCATCGGCAGCAACCTCGGTCTCCATCAGCTCCGCCGCCGGGGGGACGCCGGTGATGTCCCTTGCCGGAGAACTCTCCCTTGGCGGAGGACTCTCCCTTGGCATTTCGGGGGCGGCCTCCGGACGCTCCTGGTGGGGCTACTCTGCTCCTACACAAACCAACAGAAAGATGTCAGCAAAGAAAGAGTATCCATGCGCGCCTAACAGCGGAAAGTGAACCATATACTTACGCTGGGGGCTGCTCTGGAGAACAGTTGCCGGGTCCGGCAAGGTTGTCTCGGACGCACCCCCTGCTGTCACGGTGGGTTCGTCCTCGATGATAATCACCGGGACCTTGGCCCTCTTCGCTGCTCTCTGGGCCAGAGTCCTAAAAAGGAATAAGTTCAGAGTAAAGCAAATGAGATACAAGACAAAACAGCAAGAATTGAAGAACTACAAGTACAACAAGAAAATCTTACTCTTCTTCTTCCTCGTCGGAGCTGAACGCGGAGAAGTCGAAGTCCGGCTCACGTCCGGCGCGAGGAGGCGGAGGAGTAGTTTCCCTTGACCGCTTGGCGGGAACAGTGGCGGTGGTCTGAGACGACCCTGCTCTGGCTGCCGCCGCGGCGTGAGAAGCGGCAGGAGCAGAAGCGGTGGTCTGGGTGGACCCCGTTCCAGTTGCCGCAGCAGCGTGAGGTGCTCCCGCGGCAACAGTGCTTGCCGTGGTGGAGCGTGTCTCACGGCGCGGCGACTGTTGACTCGCCCGCCGCCCCGCTACGTCCCCGGCCTTGTGGAGACGCCTTCTTGGTGGGGATGGAGGCTCTGCTTGCGGCGAGCTGCCTGAAGATGAGGAGGAAGAGGAGTTGATCTCCAGCGAGCCGCTCGTATCCTCGGCGGGCTCGCTCGACTCGACGTCATGCCCGGCAAGCTCTTTCTCACCGACGGGCTCCTCTCGCTCGGCACGGCTTGCCGCCTCTGCTGCCTCTGCGTCCTCCACGGTGAATCCAAATTCGCCCGCGGCTGCGGCTGCCGCCGCCTCTTCCAGCCTAGTGGCGATGCATGTCATCTCGGCATCGGTGGTGTCGCGGGTGAGGCTATTCTTTTCGTCGGAGCGGACCGGCACTTCTACCAAGCCGTCAAAGGACCCCTGCACGACGTCGTCTGCAGGCTCTTGCCAAGTTGGGACAATTCCATGTGAATCGCACAGCGGCATCATTGCACGGATGCGGTCGAGCACGGAATTGTTGCACAGCAGAACGACACCCTTCGGCAACCTGAACACTTCGGGATGTTGAGGGTCGTACTTGAACAGCTCCTGGAGCATCGCGTTAAGCTCCAGAACAGTAAAGTTGAAGTTGAGGCCCGAACGCAGCCTCATGATATCCGCCGCATTCTTTAATTCCCAGGCAGTTCTCCCCCATTCCTGCAGGGGGGTGATGCAGCGACGAAGAAAATATGCACCAACAGCGCCTACAGTGAGCCCGGCAAGCCTGAGGCGTAGGATCCGGGTGACGGCAATCTTCAGCCTATTGTCTTCCGGGGCCACGTCACTCCAATCGCTGCCGCGTGCTACTGGGGCTTGGCACCGGGCGGTAAACGGCTGCGGGTTCTCCTCGTCAATCCAGCACCAGTCTGCTCTCCATTCCTCCCACTTGCCGCGGAACTCTCCCTCCAGATAAGTGTCCTTCTTGCCGGCCCTCGAGATCCAAGCGATTCCGCCGGATAAAGGCTCTCCTCTCTCTACTCGGGGCATAAAGAAGTGGCGAAAAAGGGCTACATTGGGATAGACTCGGACAAAGTTTTCGCAGAGATGTGCGAAAACTGCCATGGTCAGAACAGCATTGGGGGTGAAGTCAAGGAGGCGGAACCCGTAGGTGTTCATAATGCCGCAGAAAAACTCAGAAAAGGGCGGGCAGAGCCTGCAGTAGAAGAACAAGGTGAAGAAAGGATATTCGTTTGGAGCCATTTTCCAAGCGGCGGCTGGAAGTACCTCCGTGCGCGGATGCGCTCGCGTCTTTGTCGACCAGAAGAGATAGTAATTCTCCCTCAGCTCCCTCGCGGCGAGCTTGGGGGGGAAGATTGCCCGCTCCTTTCGCAGAGCCGCAAGCCGCTGAGCCTCGGTCGACTTCACAACCTTCCCTTTGTCGGCTCTCGGAGCCATGGCGGAAGTGGTGGAGGAGGTCGACGGCGTTGGTGGTGCTGGTGGCGATGGGGGGCGGGGCGCTGCTCTCTTTCAGCTTTGGGATGTTGGGGAACATAGTATAAATTCAAAATTTTCCTACGTGTCACCAAGATCTATCTATGGAGTCATCTAGCAACGAGGGAGGAGTGGATCTACATACCCTTGTAGATCGCGCGCGGAAGCGTTCAAGAGAACGGGGTTGATGGAGTCGTACTCGTCGTGATCCAAATCACCGATGATCCTAGCGCTGAACGGACGGCACCTCCGCGTTCAACACATGTACGTAGCAGCGACGTCTCCTCCTTCTTGATCCAGCAAGGGGGGAGGAGAGGTTGATGGAGATCCAGCAGCACGACGACATGGTGGTGGAAGTAGCGGGATTCCAACAGGGCTTCGCCAAGCGCTGCGGGAGGAGGGAGATGTGTCATGGGAGGGAGAGGGAGGCGCCAGGGCTTAGGTTGGGCTGCCCTCCCTTCCCCCCACTATATATAGGGCCAAGGGAGAGGGGGGAGGCGCAGCCTTGGCCCTTCCTCCAAGGAAGGGTGCGGCCAGGGAGGAGTCCCTCCTCCCCAAGGCACCTCGGAGGTGCCTTCCCCCTTTAGGACTCTTCCTTTCCCTCATCTCTTGGCGCATGGGCCTCTTGGGGCTGGTGCCCTTGGCCCATATAGGCCAAGGCGCACACCCCTACAGCCCATGTGGCCCCCCGGGGCAGGTGGCCCCACCCGGTGGACCCCCAGGACCCTTTCGGTGGTCCCGGTACAATACCGGTGACCCCGAAACTTGTCCCGATGGCCGAAATAGCACTTCCTATATATAATTCTTTACCTCCGGACCATTCCGGAACTCCTCGTGACGTCCGGGATCTCATCCGGGACTCCGAACAACTTTCGGGTTACCGCATACTGATATCTCTATAACCCTAGCGTCACCGAACCTTAAGTGTGTAGACCCTACGGGTTCGGGAGACATGCAGACATGACCGAGATGACTCTCCGGTCAATAACCAACAGCGGGATCTGGATACACATGTTGGCTCCCACATGTTCCACGATGATCTCATCGGATGAACCACGATGTCAAGGACTTAATCAATCCCGTATACAATTCCCTTTGTCTATCGGTACGACACTTGCCCGAGATTCGATCGTCGGTATCCCGATACCTTGTTCAATCTCGTTACCGGCAAGTCTCTTTACTCGTTCCGTAACACATCATCCCGTGATCAACTCCTTGATCACATTGTGCACATTATGATGATGTCCTACCGAGTGGGCCCAGAGATACCTCTCCGTCACACGGAGTGACAAATCCCAGTCTCGATTCGTGCCAACCCAACAGACACTTTCGGAGATACCTGTAGTGTACCTTTATAGCCACCCAGTTATGTTGTGATGTTTGGCACACCCAAAGCACTCCTACGGTATCCGGGAGTTGCACAATCTCATGGTCTAAGGAAATGATACTTGACATTAGAAAAGCTTTAGCATGCGAACTACACGATCTTGTGCTATGCTTAGGATTGGGTCTTGTCCATCACATCATTCTCCTAATGATGTGATCCCGTTATCAACGACATCCAATGTCCATGGTCAGGAAACCGTAACCATCTATTGATCAACGAGCTAGTCAACTAGAGGCTTACTAGGGACATGGTGCTGTCTATGTATCCACACATGTATCTGAGTTTCCTATCAATACAATTCTAGCATGGATAATAAACGATTATCATGAACAAGGAAATATAATAATAGCTAATTTATTATTGCCTCTAGGGCATATTTCCAACAGTCTCCCACTTGCACTAGAGTCAATAATCCAGTTCACATCGATATGTGATTAACACTCAAGATCACATCCCCATGTGACTAACACCCAAAGAGTTTATTAGAGTCAATGATCTAGTTCACATTACCATGTGATTAACACTCGATGAGTTCTGGGTTTGAACATGTTATGCTTGTGAGAGATGTTATAGTCAACGGGTCTGAATCTTTCAGATCCGTATGTACTTCGCAAATCTCTATGTCATCTTGTAGATGCAGCTACTACGCTATATTTGGAGCCATTTCAAATAACTGTTCTACTTGGAGCTATTCTAAATTGTTGCTCCATTATACGTATCCGGTATCTCTACTCAGAGCTATCCGGATAGGTGTTAAGCTTGCATCGACGTAACTCTTTACGTCGAACTCTTTATCACCTCCATAACCGAGAAATATATCGTTATTCCTCTAAGGATAATTTAGACCGCCATCTGGTGATCTACTCCTAGATTACCTTTGTACCCTCTTGCCAGATATGTGGCAAGGCACACATCAGGTGCGGTACTCAGCATGGCATACCGTATAGAGCCTATGACAAAAGCATGGGGACGACCTTCGTCCTTCCTCTTTCTTCTGTCGTGGTCGAGCTTTAAGTCTTAACTTCATACCTTACAACTCAGGCAAGAACTCCTTTGGCTGATCCATCTTGAACACCTTCAAGATCATGTCAAGGTATGTGCTCATTTGAAAGTACCATTAAGCGTTTTTGATCTATCCTTATAGATCTTGATGCTTAATGTTCAAGTAGCTTAATCCAGGCTTTCCATTGAAAAACACTCTCCAAATAACCCTATATGCTTTCCAGAAATTCTACGTCATTTCTGATCAACAATATGTCAACATATATTTATCAGAAATTCTATAGTGCTCCCACTCACTTCTTTGGAAATACAAGTTTCTCATAAACTTTGTATAAACCCCAAATCTTTGATCATCATCAAAGCATACATTCCAACTCCGAGATGCTTACTCCAGTCCCTAGAAGGATTGCTGGAGCTTTGCATACTTATTAGCATCTTTCAGGAATGACAAAACCTTCCGGTTGTATCACATACAACCTTTCCTCAAGAAAATCGTCGAGGAAACAATGTTTTGACATCCTATCTGCAAGATTTCATAAATAATGCAGTAATCGCTAATATAATTCCAATAGACTCTTAGCATCGCTACAAGTGAGAAAGTCTCATCGTAGTCAACTCTTTGAACTTGTCGGAAAACATCTTAATGACAAGTCGAGCTTTCTTAATGGTGACATTTACCATCATTGTCCGTCTTCCTTTTAAAATCCATCTGCACTCAACAGCCTTACGACCATCGAGTTGTTCTGCCAAAGTCTACACTTTGTTTTCATACATGGATCCTTTCTCGGATTATATGGCCTCGAGCCATTTTGGAATCCAGGCCCACCATCGCTTCTCCATAGCTCGTAGGTTCATTGTTGTCTAGCAACATGACTTCCAAGACAGGATTACGTACCACTCTGAAGTAGTATGCATCCTTGTCATCCCACGAGGTTTGGTAGTGACTTGATCTGAAGTTTCATGATCACTATCATAAGCTTCCACTTCAATTGGTGTAGGTGCCACAGGAACAACTTCCTCTGCCCTGCCACACACTAGTTGAAGAGACGGTTCAATAACCTCATCAAGTCTCCACCATCCTCCCACTCAATTCTTTCGAGAGAAACTTTTCCTCGAGAAAGGACCCGATTCTAGAAACAATCCCTTATTGCTTTCGGATCTGAGACAGGAGGTATACCCAACTGTTTTGGGTGTCCTATGAAGATGCATTTATCCGCTTTGGGTTCGAGCTTATCAGCCTGAAACTTTTTCACATAAGCGTCGCAGCCCCAAACTTTTAAGAAATGACAACTTAGGTTTCTCTAAACCATAGTTCATACGGTGTCATCTCATCGGAATTACATGGTTCCCTATTTAAGGTGAATGTGGTTGTCTGTAATGCCTAACCCATAAACTATCGTGGTAATTCGATAAGAGACATCATGGTATGCATCATATCCAATAGGGTGCAGTTATGATGTCCAGACACACCATCACACTATGGTGTTCCAGGCTGTATTAGTTGTGAAACAATTTCCATAATGTCTTAATTCTGTGCCAAACTCGTAATTCAGATATTCATCTCTATGATCATATCATAGATATTTTATCTTTCAACTTCACCCTGAAATTACTTGAACCTTTCAATAATTCAGACTCGTGATTCATCAAGTAAATATACTCAACATCTACTCAAATCATCTGTGAAGTAAGAACATAACGATATCCACTACATGCCTCAGCACTCATTGGACTGCACACATCAAAATGTATTACTTCCAACAAGTTGCTTTCTAGTTCCATTTTACTGAAAACGAGGCTTTCAGTCATCTTGCCCATGTGGTATGATTTGCATGTCTCAAGTGATTCAAAATCAAGTGAGTCCAAACGGTCCATTTGCATGGAGTTTCTTCATGCATATACACCAATAGACATGGTTCGCATGTCTCAAACTTTTTCAAAAATGAGTGAATCCAAAGATCCATCAACATGGAGATTCTTCATGCGTTTTATACCGATATGACTTAAGTGGCAGTGCCACAAGTAGGTGGTACTATCATTACTATCTTATATCTTTTGGCATGAACATGTGTATCACTACGATCGAGATTCAATAAACCATTCATTTTAGGTGTAAGACCATTGAAGGTATTATTCAAATAAACAGAGTAACCATTATTCTCCTTAAATGAATAACCGTATTGCGATAGTCATAATCCAATCATGTCTATGCTCAACGCAAACACCAAATGACAATTATTTAGGTTTAACCCCAATCTCGATGGTAGAGGGAGCGTGCGATGCTTGATCATATCAACATTGGAAACACTTCCAACACATATCGTCAGCTCACCTTTAGCTAGTCTCCGTTTATTCCGTAGCTTTTATTTCGAGTTACTAACACTTAGCAACCGAACCGGTATCTAATACCCTGGTGCTACTAGGAGTACTAGTAACGTACACATTAACATAATGTATATCCAATATACTTCTATCGACCTTGCCAGCCTTCTCATCTACCAAGTATCTAGGGTAATTCTGCTCCAGTGGTTGTTCCCCTTATTACAGAAGCACTTAGTCTCGGGTTTGGGTTCAACATTGGGTTTCTTCACTATAGCAGCAGCTGAATTTCCGTTTCATGAAGTATCCCTTCGTGCCCTTGCCCTTCTTGAAACTAGTGGTTTCACCAACCATCAACAATTGATGCTCCTTCTTGATTTCTACTTTCGCGGTGTCAAACATCGCGAATATCTCAAGGATCATCATATATGTCCCTGATATATTATAGTTCATCACGAAGCTCAAGCAGCTTGGTGGTAATGACTTCGGAGAACCATCACTATTTCATTTGGAAGATCAACTCTCACTCGATTCAAATGATTGTTGTACTCGGACAATCTGAGCACAAGCTCAACAATTGAGCTTTTCTCCCTTAGTTTGAAGGCTAAGAAAATCGTCGGAGGTCTTATACCTCTTGACGTGGCCACGAGCCCGAAATCCCAATTTCAGCCCTCGAAACATCTCATATGTTTCACGACGTTCCAAAACGTCTTTGGTGCCTCAACTCTAAACCGTTTAACTGAACTATCACGTAGTTATCAAAATGTGTATGTCAGATGTTCGCAACATCCACAGATGACGTTCGAGGTTCAGCACACTGAGCGGTGCATTAAGGACATAAGCCTTCTATGAAGCAATGAGGACAATCCTCAGTTTACGGACCTAGTCCGCATAATTGCTACTATCAACTTTCAACTAAATTTTCTCTAGGAACATATCTAAACAGTAGAACTGAAGCGCGAGCTATGACATAATTTGCAAAATCCTTTTGACTATGTTCAGGATAATTAAGTTCATCTTATGAACTCCCACTCAGATAGACATCCCTCTAGTCATCTAAGTGATTACATGATCCGAGTCAACTAGGTTGTGTCCGATCATCACGTGAGACGGACTAGTCATCATCGGTGAACATCTTCATGTTGATCGTATCTACCATACGACTCATGCTCGACCTTTCGGTCTCTTGTGTTCCGAGGCCATGTTTGTACATGCTAGGCTCGTCAAGTCAACCTAAGTGTTTCGCGTGTGTAAATCTGTCTTACACCCGTTGTATGTGAACGTTAGAATCTAACACCCGATCATCACGTGGTGCTTCGAAACAACGAACTCTCGCAACGGTGCACAGTTAGGGGGAACACTTTCTTGAAATTATTATGAGGGATCATCTTATTTACTACCGTCGTTCTAAGTAAACAAGATGCATAAACATGATAAACATCACATGCAATCAAATAGTGACATGATATGGCCATCATCACTTTGCTCTTCTAGATCTCCATCTTCGGGGCTCCATGATCATCATCGTCACCGGCATGACACCATGATCTCCATCATCATGATCTCTATCATCGTGTCTTCATGAAGTTGTCTCGTCAACTATTACTTCTACTACTACAGCTAACGGTTAGCAATAAAGTAAAGTAATTACATGACGTTTATGTTGACACGCGGGTCATAAATAAATTAAGACAACTCCTATGGCTCCTACCGGTTGTCATACTCATCGACATGCAAGTCGTGATTCCTATTACAAGAACATGATCAATCTCATACATCACATATATCATTCATCACATCCTTTTGGCCATATCACATCACATCGCATACCCTGCAAAAACAAGTTAGACGTCCTCTAATTGTTGTTTGCATGTTTTACGTGGCTGCTATGGGTTTCTAGCAAGAACGTTTCTTACCTACGCAAAGACCACAACGTGATATGCCAATTGCTATTTACCCTTCATAAGGACCCTTTTCATCGAATCCGATCCGACTAAAGTGGGAGAGACAGACACCCGCTAGCCACCTTATGCAACTAGTGCATGTTAGTCGGTGGAACCAGTCTCACGTAAGAGTACGTGTAAGGTCGGTCCGGGCCGCTTCATCCCACGATGCCGCCGAATCAAGATAATACTAGTAACGGCAAGCATATTGAACAAAATCAACGCCCACAACTACTTTGTGTTCTACTCGTGCATAGAAACTACGCATAGACCTAGCTCATGATGCCACTGTTGGGGAACGTAGCATAAATTCAAAATTTTCCTACGTGTCACTAAGATCTATCTATGGAGTCATCTAGCAATGAGGGAGGAGTGGATCTACATACCCTTGTAGATCGCGCGCGGAAGCGTTCAAGAGAACGGGGTTGATGGAGTCGTACTCGTCGTGATCCAAATCACCGATGATCCTAGCGCCAAACGGACGGCACCTCTGCATTCAACACACGTACGGAGCAGCGACGTATCCTCCTTCTTGATCCAGAAAGGGGGGAGGAGAGGTTGATGGAGATCCAGCAGCACGACGGCGTGGTGGTGGAAGTAGCGGGATTCCAACAGGGCTTCGCCAAGCGCTGCGGGAGGAGGGAGATGTGTCATGGGAGGGAGAGGGAGGCGCCACGGCTTAGGTTGGGCTGCCCTCCCTTCCCCCCACTATATATAGGGCCAAGGGAGAGGGGGAGGCGCAGCCTTGGCCCTTCCTCCAAGGAAGGGTGCGGCCAGGGAGGAGTCCCTCCTCCCCAAGGCACCTCGGAGGTGCCTTCCCCCTTTAGGACTCTTCCTTTCCCTCATCTCTTGGCGCATGGGCCTCTTGGGGCTGGTGCCCTTGGCCCATATAGGCCAAGGCGCACACCCCTACAGCCCATGTGGCCCCCCGGGGCAGGTGGACCCCCAGGACCCTTTCGGTGGTCCCGGTACAATACCGGTGACCCCGAAACTTGTCCCGATGGCCGAAATAGCACTTCCTATATATAATTCTTTACCTCCGGACCATTCCGGAACTCCTCGTGACGTTCGGGATCTCATCCGGGACTCCGAACAACTTTCGGGTTACCGCATACTGATATCTCTATAACCCTAGCGTCACCGAACCTTAAGTGTGTAGACCCTACGGGTTCGGGAGACATGCAGACATGACCGAGATGACTCTCCGGTCAATAACCAACAGCGGGATCTAGATACCCATGTTGGCTCCCACATGTTCCACGATGATCTCATCGGATGAACCACGATGTCAAGGACTTAATCAATCCCGTATACAATTCCCTTTGTCTATCGGTACGACACTTGCCCGAGATTCGATCGTCGGTATCCCGATACCTTGTTCAATCTCGTTACCGGCAAGTCTCTTTACTCGTTCCGTAACATATCATCCCGTGATCAACTCCTTGATCACATTGTGCACATTATGATGATGTCCTACCGAGTGGGCCCAGAGATACCTCTCCGTCACACGGAGTGACAAATCCCAGTCTCGGTTCGTGCCAACCCAACAGACACTTTCGGAGATACCTGTAGTGTACCTTTATAGCCACGCAGTTATGTTGTGACGTTTGGCACACCCAAAGCACTCCTACGGTATCCGGGAGTTGCACAATCTCATGGTCTAAGGAAATGATACTTGACATTAGAAAAGCTTTAGCATGCGAACTACACGATCTTGTGCTATGCTTAGGATTGGGTCTTGTCCATCACATCACTCTCCTAATGATGTGATCCCGTTATCTATGACATCCAATGTCCATGGTCAGGAAACCGTAACCATCTATTGATCAACGAGCTAGTCAACTAGAGGCTTACTAGGGACATGGTGTTGTCTATGTATCCACACATGTATCTGAGTTTCCTATCAATACAATTCTAGCATGGATAATAAACGATTATCATGAACAAGGAAATATAATAATAACTAATTTATTATTGCCTCTAGGGCATATTTCCAACATGGGAAGACTAGGGAGTGGTGGAGATTTCTGAGATTGGAGTAGCAACCAGCGAATGGGCGAACTACCCCTGTTTCCCATGCTTATAAAGAGGGAGGGCGGCGGACGTTCCGCCTTTCCGAATAAAGAAACCACCCACGATCTCTCCCACCACGCCGCATTCAATGCGTGCCGTTTGGGGGGGGGCGCGGTGGATACGGGGAGAGATACGGCGTAACCCAGGCCACGCGTGCCCGTGCCCTGTTTTGGGCCTGGCCCAACAGCGCTCGGCACCGTGTATGGCCCAGGCCCGGGGGCTCCTGTCGGTGTACTAGAGTAGGGGTACCCTAGTATCTCGAACTTGTGCACGGGCAGTCGCAGCATCCCACGGCAAGGCTTGCCGGGTGACCGCCAAGGCCCTCCGTGGTTCCTTTGGAGCCATTCAAGGACAAAGTATCCAAGCCAAGGAGACAAGACACCGGCAAGAGGAGCTTGCCGGGAAGGCCAACCAAGGCATCTCAAGGAACTTGCCGCGATGCGCCACGCGTCCCGGCAAGGCCCGGTGAGGGACAAGCTCCCGGACGCGACAAGATAACGACCGCGGCAAGGCGCTTGCCGCGGAAAGCCACCACTCTGTATCCGTGCTCCAGCACATCCACCAACGTGTCACTCTGGGAACCTTCCAGGCGTATGTGGCGGGAGGCTGTGCAGCCAGCGGTGCACGGTGGCAAGCGGCGCTGACAAGATTGCCATCGTGGCGAGCGGTGGCGTCCCTGACGGTCCCTTTTGCACTATTTAGGCGACGCAGACGGGCATTTAATGCCCTTGTCCCCTGCCCTCAGGGTTAGGTATGATACACTATAGCAGGTAGCTGTACCAACCACAACACCTTTCCATTTTTACCCTTGTCTACGTTGCCACCTGTCGGTGACCCCTTGAGCATATAAAAGGAGGCCCATGCGCAACGTAGAGAAAGAGGAAGAGAACACTTATGCTCGGTCTCGTTAGCTGCTGGAGTGTACTGTAGCACTCCGCGCTCCTGAGCAAGAACTCAATACAAACCACAAAGCAGGAGTAGGGTTTTACGCATCCGTGCGGCCCGAACCTGGTAAACTGCTCGTGTGCTTCGCCTCGATCCGCTCTTCGTGCAACCCTCGCCCCCGCCGAATCGAAAGGGACTCGGTCCGCCGGTCCCATAGGTGTTCGTGGATTAGTCCCCCGGCAATTATCCTCTTTTCACATACATGTTTATTAAATGACATGACTGCACCCGTACACCATGGTACGGCAAACACGCCAGGGGCTTCAGTACCCCTCATTATGGTGTGAGAAGTCCGTACACTTTCACAAGTGCGGCACCCCGAACTTATAGCACTATATGCATCGGCTCCGAATCATGATTTGGGTCAATAGTTGGGTTTGCCCGGCTCCTATGTTTTGGTGCCTTACGTTCCGCTATATCGGCTAAGGTAGCACTAGGAGAACCACTGCGATTGTGCCCCGGTTCAGCTGGGTTAAGCACCTCAGTGGACAAAGCTAAAACTGACTGTCATGATGAGGCGAGAGACCGGTCGCTGTTCGAGAGGTTTTTCGAGTCCCTAAAGACTTATGCCGCTTTGAGCGAGGAGATGGCTTTGTCCGCCCAAGGCGTGGATAGCGCCTCGAACTCGGTCTTCCGAACTAGGGGCTTCGCCGAAATTTAAAATTATAGAGTTCTATGGCTAAGTGAGAGTGTTCAAGCATTATAGTCCGATTGCTTGGTTCGTTGTGCTGAGCGCCTCCCTCGAAGGACCAAACTATGGGAAAAAGAGCGCTCAGGTTTATCCCGAACACCCCAGCACTAGTGGCATGGGGGCAGAAGCCGACAACTGGCCATTTCTCAATTTTTTGATAAACGGCCGCACAGAAAGTAATATTTTAAATTCAATAAGCATTGCTTAGCGCATATGAACAAGTTTTCAGCGCATAGGATAAACACGAGTGAGTTCATTCAAAAATTACATCCTTGGTACATTCATCCGCCACAAGGCGGGCACCTGCAAGAACATCCTTGTAGTAGTTCTCGGGATTGCGATGCTCCTTCCCTGGCAGCGGCCCGTCCTTCACAAGCTTCTCACCGTCCAGCTTACCCCAGTGCACCTTTGCACGGGCAAGGGCCCGACGGGCACCTTCGATGCAGATGGAGCGCTTGATGACCTCGAGCCTCGGACAGGCCTCCACCAGCCGCCGCACCAGCCCGAAATAGCTCCCAGGCAGGGCCTCTCTGGGCCACAGCCGAACTACGAAGCCCTTCATGGCCTGTTCAGCCGCCTTGTGGAGCTTGACCAGCTGTTTTAGCTAGTCGCTCAAGGGCACAGGGTGTCCGGCCTCAGAATACTGAGACCAGAACACCTTTTCCGTTGAGCTGCCCTCTTCAGCTCGGTAGAATGCGGCGGCATCGGATACGCTGCGGGGAAGATCTGCGAATGCCCCTGGAGAGCTCCGGATTAGGGTAAGTAACAAGTAGTTTACTTTTATATTTCTGCTTTACATAAAGAATGCCTTACCCGCTGCTATCTTCCTCATCTCCTCCAACTCTTGGAGGGCCTTTTAGGCTTTGGCCTTGGCAGACTTGGCAGTCTCAAGGGCCGTCGCGAGCTCGGACGCTTGCGCCTTTGACTCAAGCTCCAAACTCTCATGTTTTTTCATGAGAGCCTGAAGCTCTTGCTGCACCTCGCCGACCTGAGCCCCAAGTCTCTCTCGCTCGGTGAGCTCCGCGGCCGTTTTCTTTTCGGCCTCAGACAGCGCCTGCTTGAGGGTCGCCACCTCAGTCGTGGCCCCTACAATAAGCAGTACAATCCTGTTATTTTTTGCAATCACGCCTTTTTATAGGCACTTTTTCTGTAAGGTATTTCTTACCTTCTTTCTCCTCGAGCTGCCGCTTGGCAAGGCCAAGCTCTTGCTCGGTCTGCCCGAGGTCCTGTTTCAAGACACCCACCTTCGCAGTCAGTGCGGCGGTGGATAGCAGCGAAGCCTGCATATGCATATTGACTCTTTATTGTTAGACTCCTGCGAAATTTAATAGATCCTCTATTCGGCTTTTCTTTCCGAACGCCAAACAGAGCATCAGGGGCTACTGTCTATGCGTTAATATTCTTAAATATTTTTACTTACCTCGAAGCCTGTTAGAAGGCTAGCGAAAGCTTCAGTCAGTCTGCACTTGGCGGACTGAACCCTCTGGATCACCGTACTCATAATAGTACGATGCTCCTCATCAATGGAGGCGCCGTCAAGCACCTCCAGCAGATTGTCCGGCACCTCCGGTTGGACGGAGGCCGCCGGCTCGGAAGGCTTGCTCCTCTTGGAAGGAGTTCACCTACCGCGGTCCAGAACTGTTGAAGATTCCGGCACGGTGTCCGTCTCAAAGCCGGACTTGGAGCCCTGGGGGGCCTTGTCCCCTTCACTCCTGGAGTCCGGGAGGTTGCCTTGAGGCTCCTCCAGGACCACCTCCTCCTACCCCGGAGTTTGTCGCGACGCCACTTCGGCGTCGTCTGTAGTGCGGGGGGAGACAGCGGGCGAAACTGAGTTCACGTCCGATGAGTCCAGGGAGCCGCCCGACGATTCATTGAATTCGGCCCGGGGCGGGCTGCATAATCACGTTCGACATTAGGGAAAGCTGTGCAACAAAGGAACATCATGAGTTACTCTGATATCTGAACTTACGATTTCGCCGTACGCTTGGCCCTGTTTGGCCACTCCTCTTCGCCCTCTTCGGCGTCGGGGGAGTAGTCCGGCGGAGGGGTCTTCCATTTCCTAGACCCCTCGGCCTCCCCTGTTGGGGCGGCCTTCCTCTTCTCTCCTCCCTCCGCTGGGGGGGAGAGTTCTCTTCTTCCTCCTCCTCGTTTTCACGGGAAGAGGGCGTCTCAGACTCTTCGGACGACGAGTCTGACACTACCACGTTACGGGGACTCTTTCGAGTCCCTGTGGTCTTCTTCTTCTTGGCCTTCGTCTTCGGCACCACATAAGGTGCCGGAACCAGCAACTTCACTAGGAGAGCAGGGGCTGGGTCTTCGGGCAAGGGAGCCGGACAGTTAATTGGTCCGGATATCGCCTGCCAAGCCTGTCAAAGGTAAGGGAGTTTAGATCCCGCATAGAGTCAAACTATGAAAGGAAAAAAAGAGCTTAATATCATGTAAAAGGTGAAGATAGCTTACCTCGCTAGCGTGACGCTGCGAGTTGTATCCGCGGTCCTCGGAAGCGGATGTTGGAGCCTCGGCGCCTTTGATTAGCACCTTCCAGACGTTTTCATACATCGTGTCGAAGAGCCTGTTAAGGGTTCGGTGCTGCGCCAGGTCGAACTCCCACAGATTAAAGTCCCGTTGTTGGCACGGGAGGATTAGACGAACGAGCATGACCTGGACTACATTGACAAGCCTGATTGGCTTGTTTACCAGGGACTGGATGCATGTTTTCAGTCCGGTCACCTCTTCTTCGTTACCCCACGACAGGCCCGTCTCTTTCCAGGACATAAGTCGTGTGGGGGGTCCAGATCGAAACTCGGGGGCTGCGACCCATTTCGGATCGCATGGCTCGGTGATGTAAAACCACCCGGCTTGCCACCCCTTCAGGGTCTCCACGAAGGAGCCCTCGAACCATAGGACGTTGGCCATCTTGCCCGCCATGGCACCTCCGCACTCCACCTGGCTGCCGCGCACCACCTTGGGCTTGACGTTGAAGGTCTTGAGCCAGAGGCCGAAATGGGGGCGGACGCAGAGAAAGGCCTCACACACGACGATAAGCGCCGAGATGTTGAGGATGAAGTTCGGGGCCAGATCGTAGAAATCCAGGCCGTAGTAGAACATGAGTCCCCGGACGAATGGGTGGAGTGGAAAACCCAGTCCGCGGAGGAAGTGGGGAAGGAACAATACCCTCTCATGGGGCCTTGGGGTGGGGAGAAGCTGCCCCTTCTCGGGAAGCCGGTGCGTGATGTCCTTGGACAGGTATCCGGCCTTCCTTAACTTTTTCACTTGGACCTCCGTGACGGAGGAGACCCTCCACTTGCCTCCCGCTCCGGACATTGCTGGAGAAGGTTGAGGTGGGAAGTGGGGGCTTGGGCGCTGGAGCTCGAGTGCGCAGGAGATGGATAGGCAAAGGAGGAAGAAGGCGTAGGTAAAAAAGGTGGATCCTTATCCCCTTATATGGGCGGATGCGGTTATGCGTCCCCACCTGCCTAATAAAACTCGCTTGCCTCCCAAGCGCCGTGGTAAATGGCGCGGTTGGGTTACCCACATCCGTATTGATGAGAATCCCGTAAAAAGGGCACACGATCTCTGCTTTGACAAGACGTGCCAAGGAAACCGCCTCGCAAAAACATGCTGAGGTGGAAAAGTAAAAACGATTCGAGTAAAGGACTTGGCCGTAGTGTGATGACGCACTGTGGAATACGTCAGCATATTTGATTTGTGTTAATATTATTCTCTCTATGGCAATATGTGGAAACTTATTTTGCAGAGTCGGACACTACTCTTGGTGTTTACAATCTTCTATGAAGGACGTGGAGGAGGAACCTGCCTTGCAATGCCGAAGACAATCTGCGCGCCGGACTAGTCGTCATTGAAGCCTGGTTCAGGGGCTACTGAGGGAGTCCTGGATTAGGGGGTGTTCGGGTAGCCGGACTATACCTTCACCGGACTCCTGGACTATGAAGATACAAGATTGAAGACTTCGTCCCGTGTCCGGATGGGACTTTCCTTGGCGTGGAAGGCAAGCTTGGCGATGCAGATATTCAAGATCTCCTACCATTGTAACCGACTCTGTGTAACCCTAACCCTATCCGGTGTCTATATAAACCGGAGGGTTGTAGTCCGTAGGACATCAACTCCATACACAACAATCATACCATAGGCTAGCTTCTAGGGTTTAGCCTCCTTGATCTTGTGGTAGATCTACTCTTGTACTACCTGTTGGGGAACGTAGCAGAAATTCAAAATTTTCCTACGTGTCACCAAGATCTATCTATGGAGAAACCAGCAACGAGGGGAAGAAGAGTGCATCTACATACCCTTGTAGATCGCTAAGCGGAAGCGTTCAAGAGAACGGGGTTGAAGGAGTCGTACTCGTCGTGATCCAAATCACCGGAGATCCTAGTGCCGAACGGACGGCACCTCCGCGTTCAACACACGTACAGCCCGGTGTCATCTCCCACGCCTTGATCCAGCAAGGAGAGAGGGAGAGGTTGAGGAAGACTCCGTCCAGCAGCAGCACAACGGCGTGGTGGTGGTGGAGGAGCGTGGCACTCCAGCAGGGCTTCGCCAAGCACTGCAAGAGACGAGGAGGGAGAGGGGTAGGGCTGCGCCAAGAGGGAGATGTTCTCGTGTCTATGGCAGCCCAAAACCCCCACTATATATAGGGGAAAGGGAGGGGCTGCGCCCCCACCTAGGTTTCCACCCCTAGGGGCGGCGGCCAGCCCTAGCTCCCATCTAGGGGGCGGCCAAGGGGGGAGAGAGGGGCGCGCACCACTAGGTGGGCCTTAGGCCCATCTAAGCCTAGGGTTTCCCCTTTTTTTCTTCTCTCTTCGCCTTGGGCCCTAGTGGGGGGCGCACCAGCCCACCTGGGGCTGGTCCCCTCTCACACTTGGCCCACGCAACCCTCTGGGGCAGGTGGCCCCACTTGGTGGACCCCCGGGACCCTCCCGGTGGTCCCGGTACGTTATCGATAACACCCGAAACTTTTCCGGTGACCAAAACAGGACTTCCCATATATAAATCTTTACCTCCGGACCATTTCGGAACTCCTCGTGACGTCCGGGATCTCATCCGGGACTCCGAACAACATTCGGTAACCACATACAAACTTCCTTTATAACCCTAGCGTCATCGAACCTTAAGTGTGTAGACCCTACGGGTTCGGGAACCATACAGACATGACCAAGATGTTCTCCGGTCAATAACCAACAGCGGGATCTGGATACCCATGTTGGCTCCCACATGTTCCACGATGATCTCATCGGATGAACCACAATGTCGAGGATTCAATCAATCCCGTATTCAATTCCCTTCGTCAAGCGGTATAGCACTTGCGCGAGATTCGATCGTAGGTATGCCGATACCTTGTTCAATCTCGTTACCAGCAAGTCTCTTTACTCCTTCCGTAACACATCATCCCGTGATCAACTCCTTGGTCACATTGTGCACATTATGATGATGTCCTACCGAGTGGGCCCAGAGATACCTCTCCGTCACACGGAGTGACAAATCCCAGTCTCGATTCGTGCCAACCCAACAGACACTTTCGGAGATACCCGTAGTGCACCTTTATAGCCACCCAGTTACGTTGTGACGTTTGGCACACCCAAAGTATTCCTACGGCATCCGGGAGTTGCACAATCTCATGGTCTAAGGAAATGATACTTGACATTAGAAAAGCTTTAGCATATGAACTACAGATCTTGTGCTAGGCTTAGGATTGGGTCTTGTCCATCACATCATTCTTCTAATGATGTGATCCCGTTATCAATGACATCCAATGTCCATGGTTAGGAAACTGTAATCATCTATTGATCAACGAGCTAGTCAACTAGAGGCTTACTAGGGACATGGTGTTGTCTATGTATCCACACATGTATCTGAGTTTCCTATCAATACAATTCTAGCATGGATAATAAACGATTATCATGAACAAGGAAATATAATAATAACTAATTTATTATTGCCTCTAGGGCATATTTCCAACAGTCTCCCACTTGCACTAGAGTCAATAATCTAGTTCACATCGCCATGTGATCAACACTCACAGGTCACATCGCCATGTGAACAACATCCAAAGAGTTTACTAGTGTCACTAAACTGGTTCACATCATCATGTGATTAAGACTCATTGAGTTCTGGGGTTTAATCATGTTTTTCTTGTGAGAGAGGTTTTAGTCAACGGGTCTGCAACAATCAGATCCGTATGTACTTTGCAAATCTCTAGGTCATATTATAAATGCTCCTTCCACACTCCACTTGGAGCTATTCCAAATGGTTGCTCCACTATACGTATCCGGTTTGCTACTCAGAGTCATTCGGATAGGTGTTAAAGCTCGCATCGATGTAACCCTTTACGCCGAACTCTTTATCACCTCCATAATCGAGAAACATGTCCTTATTACTCCAAGGATAATTTTGACCACTATCTAGTGATCCACTCCTGGATCACCTTTGTACCCTCTTGCCAGACATGTGGCAAGGCACACATCAGGTGCGGTACTCAGCATGGCATACCGTATAGAGCCTATGACAAAAGCATAGGGGACGACATTCGTCCTTTCTCTTTCTTCTGCCGTGGTCGAGCTTTAAGTCTCAACTTCATACCTTACAACTCAGGCAAGAACTCCTTCTTTGACTGATCCATCTTGAACACCTTCAAGATCATGTCAAGGTATGTGCTCATTTGAAAGTACCATTTAGCGTTTTTTTATCTATCCTCATAGATCTTGATGCTCAATGTTCAAGTAGCCTAATCCAAGTTTTCTATTGAAAAACACTTTTCAAATAACCCTACATGCTTTCCAGAAACTCTACATCATTTCTGATCCACAATATGTCAACAACATATACTCATCAGAAATTCTATAGTGCTCCCACTCACTTCTTTGGAAATACAAGTTTCTCATAAACTTTGTATAAACCCAAAATCTTTGATCATCATCAAAGCGTATATTCCAACTCCGAGATGCTTACTCCAGTCCTTAGAAGGATTGCTGGAGCTTCGCATGCTTGTTAGCATCTTTCAGGATTGTTAAAACCTTCTGGTTGTATCACATACAACCTTTCCTCAAGAAAATCGTGAGGAAACAATGTTTTGACATCCTATCTGCAAGATTTCACAAATAATGCAGTGACTGCTAATATAATTCCAACAGACTCTTACCATCGCTACGAGTGAGAAAGTCTCACCGTAGTCAACTCCTTGAACTTGTCGGAAAACATCTTAACGACAAGTCGAGCTTTCTTAATGGTGAAATTTACCATCATTGTCCGTCTTCCTTTTAAAATCCATCTGTACTCAACAGCCTCACGACCATCGAGCCGTTCTGCCAAAGTCTACACTTTGTTTTCATACATGGATCCTCTCTCGGATTTTATGGCCTCGAGCCATTCATGGGAATCCGGGCCCACCATCGCTTCTCCATAGCTCGTAGGTTCATTGTTGTCTAGCAACATGACTTCCAAGACAGGATTACGTGCCACTCTGAAGTAGTACGCATCCTTGTCATCCTACGAGGTTTGGGAGTGACTTGATCCGAAGTCTCATGATCAATATCATAAGCTTCCACTTCAATTGGTGTAGGTGCCACAGGAACAACTCTTTGTGCCCTGCTATACACTAGTTGAAGTGACGGTTCAATAACCTCATCAAGTCTCCACCATCCTCCCACTCAATTCTTTCGAGAGAAACTTTTCCTCGAGAAAGGACCCGATTCTAGAAACAATCCCTATTGCTTTTGGATCTGAGACAGGAGGTATACCCAACTGTTTTAGGTATTCTATGAAGATGCATTCGTCCTCTTCGGGTTCGAGCTTATCAGCCTGAAACTTTTTCACATAAGCGTCGCAGCCCCAAACCTTTTAACAAATGACAACTTAGGTTTCTCTAAACCATAGTTCATACGGTGTCATCTCATCGGAATTATGTGGTGCCCTATTTAAAGTGAATGTGGTTGTCTCTAATGCCTAACCCATGAACGATAGTGGTAATTCGATAAGAGACATCATGGTACGCACCATATCCAATAGGGTGCAACTATGATGTTCGGACACACCATCACACTATGGTGTTCCAGGCGGTATTAGTTGTGAAACAATTTCCACAGTGTCTTAATTGTGTGTCAAACTCGTAACTCAGATATTCATTTCTATGATCATATCATAGACATTTTATCCTCTTGTCATGAAGATTTTCAACTTCACTCTGAAATTACTTGAACCATTCAATAATTCAGACTTGTGTTTCATCAAGTAAATATACTCAGTATCTACTTAAATCATCTGTGAAGTAAGAATATAACGATATCCACTGCGTGCCTTAGCACTCATTGGACTACACACATCAAAATGTATTACTTCCAACAAGTTGCTTTCTAGTTCCATCTTACTGGAAACGAGGCCTTTCAGTCATCTTGCCTATGCGGTATTATTTGCATGTCTCAAGTGATTCAAAATCAAGTGAGCCCAAATGATCCATCTGTATGGAGCTTCTTCATGCGTTTTATACCAATATGACTCAAATTGCAGTACCACAAGTATGTGGTAATATCATTATTATCTTATATCTTTTGGCATGAACATGTGTATCACTACGATCGAGATTCAATAAACCATTCATTTTAGGTGCAAGACCATTGAAGGTATTATTCAAATAAACAGAGTAACTATTATTCTCTTTAAATGAATAACCGTATTGCGATAGACATAATCCAATCATGTCTATGCTCAACGCAAACACCAAATAACAATTATTTAGGTTTAACACCAATCTCGATGGTAGAGGGAGCGTGCGATGCTTGATCATATCAACCTTGGAAACACTTCCAACACATATTGTCAGCTCACCTTTAGCTAGTCTCCGTTTATTCCGTAGCTTTTATTTCGAGTTACTAACACTTAGCAACCGAACCGGTATCTAATACCCTGGTGCTACTAGGAGTACTAGTAAAGTACACATTAACATAATGTATATCCAATATACTTCTATCGACAGCCTTCTCATCTACCAAGTATCTAGGGTAATTCTGCTCCAGTGGTTGTTCCCCTTATTACAGAAGCACTCAATCTCGGGTTTGGGTTCAACCTTGGGTTTCTCCACTAGAGCAGCAGCTGATTTGCCGTTTCATGAAGTATCCCTTCTTGCCCTTGCCCTTCTTGAAACTAGTGGTTTCACTAACCATCAACAATTGATGCTCCTTCTTGATTTCTACTTTCGCGGTGTCAAACATCGCGAATATTTCAAGGATCATCATATCTATCCCTGATATGTTATAGTTCATCACGAAGGTCTAGCAGCTTGGTGGCAATGACTTTGGAAAAACATCACTATCTTATCTGGAAGATCAACTCCCACTCGATTCAAGTGATTGTTGTACTCAGACAATCTAAGCACAAGCTCAACGATTGAGCTTTTCTCCCTTACTTTGCAGGCTAAGAAAATCGTCGGAGGTCTTATACCTCTTGACGTGGGCACGAGGCTGAAATCCCGATTTCAGCCCTCGAAACATCTCATATGTTCCGTGACATTTCAAAAATGTCTTCGGTGCCTCAATTCTAAACCATTTAACATTACCGAACTATCATGTAGTCATCAAAACGTGTATGTCAGATGTTCGCAACATCCACAGACCACGTTCGAGGTCCAGCACACCGAGCGGTGCATTAAGGACATAAGCCTTCTATTGTCCGCATAATTGCTACTGTCAACTTTCAACTATATTTTCTCTAGGAACATATCTAAATAGTGGAACTAAAGCGCGAGCTTACGACATAATTTGCAAAGATCTTTTGACTATGTTCAGGATAATTAAGTTCATCTTATGAACTCCCACTCAGATAGACATCCCTCTAGTCATCTAAGTGATTACATGATCCGAGTCAACTAGGTCGTGTCCGATCATCACGTGAGACGGACTAGTCATCATCGGTGAACATCTTCATGTTGATGGTATGTACCATACGACTCATGCTCGACCTTTCGGTCTCTTGTGTTCCAAGGCCATGTCTGTACATGCTGGGCTCATCAAGTCAACCTAAGTGTTTCACGTGTGTAAATCTGTCTTACACCCATTGTATGTGAACGTTAGAATCTATCACACCCGATCATCACGTGGTGCTTCGAAACGACGAACTTTTGCAACGGTGCATAGTTAGGGAGAACACTTTCTTGAAATTTTAATGAGGGATCATCTTGTTTACTACCGTCATTCTAAGCAAATAAGATGCAAAAACATGATAAACATCACATGCAATCAAATAGTGACATGATATGGCCATCATCACTTTGCTCCTTTTGATCTCCATCTTCGGGGCTCCATGATCATCATCGTCACCGTCATGACACCATGATCTCCATCATCATGATCTTTATCATCGTGTCTTCATGAAGTTGTCTCGCAAACTATTACTTCTACTACTACAGCTAACGTTAGCAATAAAGTAAAGTAATTACATGACGTTTATGTTGACACGCAGGTCATAAATAAATTAAGACAACTCCTATGGCTCCTACCGGTTGTCATACTCATCGACATGCAAGTCGTGATTCCTATTACAAGAACATGATCAATCTCATACATCACATATATCATTCATCACATCCTTTTGGCCATATCACATCACATGGCATACCCTGCAAAAACAAGTTAGACGTCCTCTAATTGTTGTTTGCATGTTTTACGTGGCTGCTATGGGTTTCTAGCAAGAATGTTTCTTACCTACGCAAAACCACAACGTGATATGTCAATTGCTATTTGCCCTTCATAAGGACCCTTTTCATCGAATCCGATCTGATTAAAGTGGGAGAGACTGGCACCCGCTAGCCACCTTATGCAACTAGTGCATGTCAGTCGGTGGAACCTGTCTCACGTAAGTGTACGTGTAAGGTCGGTCCGGGCCGCTTCATCCCACAATGCCGCCGAATCAAGATTGGACTAGTAACGGTAAGCATATTGAACAAAATCAACGCCCACAACTACTTTGTGTTCTACTCGTGCAAAGAATCTACGCAATAGACCTAGCTCATGATGCCACTGTTGGGGAACGTAGCAGAAATTCAAAATTTTCCTACGTGTCACCAAGATCTATCTATGGAGAAACCAACAACGAGGGGAAGAAGAGTGCATCTACATACCCTTGTAGATCACTAAGAGGAAGCGTTCAAGAGAACGGGGTTGAAGGAGTCGTACTCGTCGTGATCCAAATCACCGGAGATCCTAGTGCCGAACGGACGGCACCTCCGCGTGCAACACACGTACAGCCCGGTGACGTCTCCCACGCCTTGATCCAGCAAGGAGAGAGGGAGAGGTTGAGGAAGACTCTGTCCAGCAGCAGCACAGCGGCGTGGTGGTGGTGGAGGAGTGTGGCACTCCAGCAGGGCTTCGCCAAGCACCGCAAGAGACGAGGAGGGAGAGGGGTAGGGCTGCGCCAAGAGGGAGATGTTCTCGTGTCTATGGCAGCCCAAAACCCCCACTATATATAGGGGAAAGGGAGGGGCTGCGCCCCCACCTAGGTTTCCACCCCTAGGGGCGGCGGCCAGCCCTAGCTCCCATCTAGGGGGCGGCCAAGGGGGGAGAGAGGGGCGCGCACCACTAGGTGGGCCTTAGGCCCATCTAAGCCTAGGGTTTCCCCTTTTTTTCTTCTCTCTTCGCCTTGGGCCCTAGTGGGGGGCGCACCAGCCCACCTGGGGCTGGTCCCCTCTCACACTTGGCCCACGCAACCCTCTGGGGCAGGTGGCCCCACTTGGTGGACCCCCGGGACCCTCCCGGTGGTCCCGGTACGTTATCGATAACACCCGAAACTTTTCCGGTGACCAAAACAGGACTTCCCATATATAAATCTTTACCTCCGGACCATTTCGGAACTCCTCGTGACGTCCGGGATCTCATCCGGGACTCCGAACAACATTCGGTAACCACATACAAACTTCCTTTATAACCCTAGCGTCATCGAACCTTAAGTGTGTAGACCCTACGGGTTCGGGAACCATACAGACATGACCAAGATGTTCTCCGGTCAATAACCAACAGCGGGATCTGGATACCCATGTTGGCTCCCACATGTTCCACGATGATCTCATCGGATGAACCACGATGTTGAGGATTCAATCAATCCCGTATTCAATTCCCTTCGTCAAGAGGTATAGCACTTGCCCGAGATTCGATCGTCGGTATGCGATACCTTGTTCAATCTCGTTACCGGTAAGTCTCTTTACTCGTTCCGTAACACATCATCCCGTGATCAACAACTTGGTCACATTGTGCACATTATGATGATGTCCTACCGAGTGGGCCCAGAGATACATCTCCGTCACATGGAGTGACAAATCCCAGTCTCGATTCGTTCCAACCCAACAGACACTTTCGGAGATACCCGTAGTGCACCTTTATAGCCACCGAATACGTTGTGACGTTTGGCACACCCAAAGTATTCCTACGGCATCCTGGAGTTGCACAATCTCATGGTCTAAGGAAATGATACTTGACGTTAGAAAAGCTTTAGCATACGAACTACACGATCTTGTGTTAGGCTTAGGATTGGGTCTTGTCCATCACATCATTCTTCTAATGATGTGATCCCGTTATCAATGACATCCAATGTCCATGGTCAGGAAACCGTAACCATCTATTGATCAACGAGCTAGTCAACTATAGGCTTACTAGGGACATGGTGTTGTCTATGTATCCACACATGTATCTGAGTTTCCTATCAATACAATTCTAGCATGGATAATAAATGATTATCATGAACAAGGAAATATAATAATAACTAATTTATTATTGCCTCTAGGGCATATTTCCAACACTACCCATATCATCGATATTAATCAAGTAGGAGTAGGGTATTACCTCCATCGAGAGGGCCCGAACCTGGGTAAAAACATCGTGTCCCTTGTCTCCTGTTACCATCCGGCCTTGATGCACAGTTCGGGACCCCCTACCCGAGATCCGCTGGTTTTGACACTGACAATCCTCGTGTGGAACTGTCGTGGTGCTGGCAAACCAGCGACAGTTCGAGAGCTTTGCAATTTAGCGAAGCAGTTTGTCCCCTCTATTGTATGCATTGTTGAAACTCAGTTAGAGGGTAGTCGTGTGAAAATTTTAGCTGATACTCTTGGTTACAATAAAGCTTTTGCGGTTAGTAGCTCTGGTAGGAGTGGTGGTTTAGGTGTGTTCTGGAATGATTCAATAAAGGTTGAAATAATTGGTTATTCTGAGTATCATGTAGATGTTGAGGTGGACTCATTGTTAGGTGTTCATACAAGATTTACTTTCGTCTATGGTGAGGCTCAGGTGAATGAGAGGTACAAAACATGGAATATGATGAGAGGTATAGCCAGCTCAAGCATCTTACCTTGGGCGGCCTTGGGGGATTTTAATGAGGTCATACGAGCAGACGAACATGATGGGATTGGCAATAGGAGTCAAGCCCAAATGGATGCCTTCCGTGATGCACTCGATACTTGCGGCTTAGCGGACATTGGATATCAGGGTAATCCGTGGACGTTTGAAACAAGAGTCACGGGGGGCACTTTTACCCATGTAAGGTTGGATCGGTGTGTAGCATCACCTGCCTGGTCTTTAGCGTTTCCATCAGCAAAACCAGAGCACAAAAATACTGCCAACTCGGATCATACAGCGATTCTCCTAACTTTGGCTGATGACAATGCTTTTTCTATGCGACCACGATCGTTCAAGTATGAACTTATGTGGGAGCAACACCCGGATTTCTTGGATTTCGTGAATGAAAACTGGAATAAATCTTCTGCTGTTACAGTAGGGGGGGCTGCATGAGAAACTCAAAAACCTCTCTAAAGGCTTGGCCGCTTGGGACCGAACGGAGTTTGGCTCGGTTTTGGCAGAAATAAAGAAGATCAAATCGGACCTGGATACCTTGCGCTCACAACCAGGTAGATCCGGGCCAACACATCTAGAGACAAAGGTAATGGACATATTGGTGGAACTTTACCACCAAGAAGAGATCTTGTGGCGCCAGCGTGCTAGGACTGAATGGCTGTCGCACGGGGACAAAAACACCTACTTCTTCCATCTTAGAGCTAGCAGAAGGAGGAGGAAGAATAAGATTAAGGCCCTTCTTCGGCCTGATGGCAGTGTAACAGAGGAAGCGGGGGAGATGGAGGACATGGTGAATGGTTTTTATAGAAACTTATATATGTCCGAGGGAGTACATGACATGGAGAGAGTGATTGACACTGTGCCTAGGAAGGTAACGGAAGATATGAATGCCCTTTTGAATGCTCCATATTCACAGCAAGAGGTCAAGGACGCCTTGTTTCAGATGTTCCCCATGAAATCTTCGGGTCCTGATGGCTTCCCCGCACATTTCTTCCAAAGGCATTGGGGGGTGTGTGGGAAGGAGGTCACAAAAATGGTGCTGAGTATAGTTGAAGGCAATGAGTCAACAGAAGGCATCAATGAGACCTTGTTAGTTTTGATACCCAAGGTAAAAGATCCAAACCAGCTAACTCAATTCCGCCCTATTAGTCTTTGCAATGTCCTCTATAAAATTGCTTCGAAAGTGATCTTGAATAGGCTTAAAGTGGTACTCCCTGATATTATATCTCCGGAGCAGTCCGCCTTTGTTCCGGGAAGGTTGATCACCGACAATATAATTGCAGCCTATGAATGTCTACACTTCATGAAGAGAAATAAGGCCAAAAAGAGGTGGGTGATGAAAGCGTATGATAGGGTGGAGTGGGAATATCTCCGCGCTATCATGATTAAGCTTGGCTTGACACAGAGGTGGGTGGATATTGTTATGGGCATGGTTACATCTGTGAAATTTTCGGTGATGTTTAATGGTAAGAAATTGGAGCAGTTCATTCCTTCATGAGGCATCAGGCAGGGGGACCCAATCTCCCCATACTTGTTTTTGTTAGCAGCAGAGGGCCTTTTTTGCCTGTTAAAATCTCGAGACGAGTCATCAAATCTTGTTGGAATACAAGTGGCAGCCACGGCGCCGCATGTAAACCATCTTCTTTTTACAGACGACAGCCTGCTATTTTTCAAAGCAAATAGTGTGGGAGCAGATGAGGTTAACCATGTCTTGGACATCTACTGTCAGGCCACCGTACAGCGTATCAATTATGGTAAATCATCAATATTTTTCAGCAAGGGTGTTCCGGAAAGTGTTCGAGGGGAGATAAAGCAGATCCTCCAAGTTCCTAATGAAACTCTAAATGAGAAATATTTGGGCATGCCTTCTGATGTGGGATCTTCAAAAAACGGAGCCTTTAAGTTTTTGAAAGATAGATTATGGAGCAAGATACAAGGGTGGATTGAGAAGACACTCTCTACAACAGGCAAGGAAGTATTGGTAAAATCTGTGGCTCAAGCTATACGTGTGTTCTCCATGTCTTGTTTCAAGCTTCCGCGAAGACTTTGTGAACATCTTAATATGCTAATTAGAAAGTTTTGGTGGGGCAGCAAAGATTGTCACCGGAAACCGAGTTGGGTATCATGGGAGGCGATGACTCAACCAAAGGCCATGGGTGGTTTGGGCTTTAAGGATTTTGAACTTTTTAACCTTGCAATGCTTGCTAAGCAGGGTTGGAGGATTCTGCAACAACCAAACTCTTTGAGCGCCCGGATTCTTAAAAGTTTGTATTTCCCACAATCAACGATTTTGCAAGCAGATTTGGGTTCCCGTCCGAGTCAAATTTGGAGAGCTATCAAAGGAGTTGATATACTGAAGCTAGGCCTGATAAAACGCATTGGGAATGGGAACTCTACTGATGTATGGTTGGATAATTGGATACCTAGGGACGAAATGCTCCGGTCATATGGAAGCAAGATCGCTAACCCACCCAGGCTAGCTTCTGATTATTTCAACCTAGCTACAGCGTCATGGGACAGGCAGAAAATTGAGCAAACTTTTATGCCTATGGATATTGAAGCAATCCTAGCGATCCCAATATGTACGCGCAACTTTGACGATTACTGGGCTTGGCACTTCGAGAGGAACCGCCAGTTTTCAGTACGCTCAGCGTATAGAATGATGGTGGCAACACGGAACCGCAGGGGAGCATGGCTTGCAGGAGCGGCAGGACCCTCGAATGCACATTCTGATGAAAAGGCATGGAAGCAACTCTGGCATGTTCAGGTACCAGCAAAAATCAGAATGTTTTTATGGCGTTTATCAAGACAATCGCTCCCCACAGAAGATGTACGAGCTCACCGCAATATGTCTACCGCCGCCTCTTGTTGCTTCTGTGGCTCGCGAGACTCATGGAGACACTCACTGCTTGAGTGTTCGGTGGCTAGATGCGTTTGGGCGCTAGAAGATGGCGAGACGGTGGACCAATTGATTGCCACAACGGAACCAAATGCGAAACAATGGATCTTCACTCTAATGGCGTCCTTGAATCATAGCAGCTTCACTCAGGTGGCGGTCACATTGTGGTCTATCTGGACGGCCAGGCGAAAGTACATTCATGAAGGATTAACACAAAGCCCGCAGGCTATATCTCTTTTTGTGAACAGGTTCATCAAGGAATTGGAGCTCATCCATGCAAGACCTCCCAACAATTTGCAGGCAGCCCCTCGGGTGAACAGAGCAATGCATGCAAGGCCAAAAGCGCCACCCGCTGGATTTTCGAAGATACATGTTGATGGGGCGGTCTTCCGTGACCGACGTGGAGCAGTTGCGGCAGTGTGCCGGGACCAAGTGGGTAACTATCTGGGGAGTTCGGCTTTGGTCTTGCCAGGAATCATCGACCCAGCTACCTTGGAGGCAATAGCATGCAGAGAAGGCCTTGCTTTGGCTGAAGATCTTCTCTAGCGAAACATAACGGTCACGTCCGATTGCAAGCAGGTTGTTGATGATATCAAGCTGGGGAACCAGGGAGTTTATGGTTCAGTGATAACAGAAATTAAACTTAGATCTCAGGATTTTACTTGTAATTTCGTTTTTGAAAACCGTTCTTCAAACGGTGAAGCTCATAGCTTAGCTAAGCATGCACTTTTTCTCGGTGTGGGGCGCCATGTATGGCTGGCAAACCCTCACAATCCGACCTGTATCCCACTTCATGTGGATTATGATCAATAAAGCTTAGCTTAGTCCTAAAAAAAACCTTACCAATTTATTAATAGTAGCAAAAATAAAATGCCCGTGCGTGCAAGTATTGTTTTTGGACATATAGTTTATTTTTTTATCATGATATTTATTTATTTAACTAACACATCATGTTTTTCAATTTGTCTTCAAATCACCCGTGAGATTTATATATATACACTAATGCATCATGTGTTTCATCAGTCTATCTTGCAATTTAACCCTGCATGACACGCTCATTCAACTTTTGACCAAATACTTCTTTCTTTTAATAAAAACTACGACATCCCTCGATTTTGAAATTAAAAAAAGAAAAAAAACAATTCTAGACCTAGCTAGAGTACCGCGGTTACGAGCCACCCGCGAGAGGAGCCAATGAAGGCGTGGGCTCGGGGCGACGGAGAAGAGCGTGGCGGTCTCCGGCGTCCGGCCTGGTAGGAGGAGGCATGGCGCCTCCGGCCTCAAGGCGTGGCGCGAGGCGCGGAAGACCACGGCGAAGGCGAGGCGGTCGGGGAAAGCCCAGGACGGCCGTGGATGTTGGCCAGCATATCCGGTGACAGGCTGACGCCGGCGCCGGCGTGGTCTGGCGGCATGGCACTGCCACTGCCACGGATCAATGGGTGATCGGTTTGGGTGGCGGCGGCTATATATGTTGGTTACGTTATTTATTATTACTAAAGAGGAAAGAGGGTCATGTATCTCCGTGGTGAAATCCGATTCTACAACTCCTACTTTGACGGCAGTTCAAGCCCAACTCAATTTTCTTTTATTGTTTTTCTAAAATCAAATGCAAATCCAATATAATTTATACTAAAGTTTATTTATTTAACCTCCAGTTTTTTTAGACTAAGGTCAACTATAAATCCCAAAGTTATTTACTAGACTAGAGTTCAATTCAAGTCTTATCTGTGCTTGCATCAATAAAATTCAGTAACCTGTTTATTTATTTACCTCTAGTTTTGAATCAATATAATTACTAAAGTTTATTTATTTGACCTCCAGTTTAGATATTTCATCTCATCCCTCTCTTTCTCTGCCTTAGCCCTCATAACCTGATGAATGCTAGTGGTAGATTTGTCAGACATTTTCTTCTTCTCAAGCTCTTGCTTTAGCTCAGAAAGAGCAAGTCTTGCATTGCCCAGGGGTTTTCTATAGAACTACCAAATAATTCAATTAAACGGAAATTGTTCTGAATAATGTTTTGGATAAGGTGGGACATGTGCCAAGACGTGATTGGCCGGTACCGATTTGGTAAGTGAGCTGTTGGATTGAAACAAACGGACGAGATTAGATCTGGGCCTCACCGGTGTTAGGTCACCGTAGATGTCGCCAGAACGACGGTGCTACGCCCTTGGTTCAACATATTTGGCGCTCGGGGAGTCTTGGGGACGGGGAGGGGCTCGGGTGGACGCGGTGGTGCTGATGGTGGCCTCGGTTGCCCTCAGGGACGATGGAAACGACGGCTGCGGGGCTCGCCGGAGAGGCGGAGCTCTTGGGTTGGGATGGCTTACACCAAAACAAGCGCTTCTGGGAGAACCAATGGGTCAGCGAGATGCACGAGATCAAGGGGAAAAAGATGCACGAGATCAAGGGGGAAAAGATGTAAAAAGAATAACAAAACATTTAGATCAATGCTCTTATATTTATATTTCTTTATGAAAGAGTAGAAATTATGCTCGAGGACCGGAATCTCTCCCCAAACCTGCATTGCTAGAGGAAAGAGGCGCTTGAGATCCATCCAATGGACTAAAAGGCGCCAATCAGACGGTCGCTCCCAAAAATTGCTCATATTATGATTTCTCAAAAAAAAAATCAGGCGAAGAATACAACACATGTTGTAACTGAAGACTGCACGCTCACCTCCGCAGCTAAAAAACAAACAGAGATCCGCAATCTTACAATAACATGAGCCTTTATTGTAGGAAGGAAGGAAGGAGCAATTCTCCCAACCCTTCTTCTTGCTCAAGGAAAGGGACACTCCCCTCATGAGATTTTTATTCGACTTTCGATTGGTTTGAAAATCGGTCTGCTCGTTTCGTCTTCCAAATACAATCACTAAACCGGTGAAAGACAGCTAAACCGTAATGCTTATGAACCGGATGAGTTCATAAAGTCCAAGGTTGTTGCAAGAGCAACTCGATCCACCAATTGGAAAGTTACCTCAAAGGAAGGCCGGAATATGACCAACAACATCATCATCACTAGTAAAAGATTCATATGCTGCAAAACACGCAAGTCTGGAATTTCATAATGCCTGCCAAAATTATCTATCTTCAAAGAGCAAATTATATCCGGGCTTGAATGGGATAAATAATGATCTTACTTGTATAAATATTATTGCTACTATAGGGAAAAATGATAAACAACCCTGTGCTGTGACCCACATGTATTATTATTTTTGCAATACCAAAATGCACAAAGCTCAACTTTTCATCAATATAGCACAAACATTTCAGTGATAATAACATCCATCTGAGTGCACTGTGCAATACTGAACGCAAACAACTCAAGTTTTCATCAAGTTATTCCTGTAGATATTACTGTACACCAGGATGCATATATATGCCGATACTAGTGAGATGCCAGGATTGAAATAGGCAAGAATATCATCATATATAAAGAATGTATGGAGAAAAGCAAAATAACTCAATAATGCAAAACCATCAGTTTTGCCTGCCCCACTAATAACGGAAACAGCGGTACAAAATACCAGTGCTAACATCTCAAGAAACAAGTGAGGCTCAAATTTTTCATCAAGTTACTTGAAAGCAGCAAGTACACCAATCCAGTAACAATAAATAAAATCTGGAAGAGCGCCAATATGCACTAGGATCGATGCATATGCCACCACTAGCAAGCTGCCAGGATCGAAATAGGCCTCCATCCCGAATTACTTGTTTTAGTGTCTAGAACTCTAGATACATCTGTATGTATCTAGATAAATCTGAGACAAGCCTTTTGGGACGGAGGTGATATATCTTAACCGAATTAAGAATCTATCCATGGACAAGTGCAAATATAACAATGATTCAAATGCATTGTTCGACAACTTTCTGACGAATTCAAGTTATTCCAAATAACAATACAGCATCCTAGTGTGAGTAGCAAGCAATGCATTGTTCAATAGCAGAATGCAATAAGCTCAACTTTCTGATGAATTCCAAATAACAGTACATCATCCTAGTGTGAGTAGCAATGCATGCATTGTTAAAATAAAAATACCAAAAAGCAAACAGCTCAAGTTTCTCAGAATCACATTCTGTAGCAATGACATGTACACAAGGATCAGAAAAGAACCCAAGGAGAATGCAAAAAGCTCAAACTTTTTTTTATCAACGCTAGTCATTTGAAATGGCAGTAGAGCATTATTCTGTGACGGTAACATGTGCAGAAAGATCAAAAAAGGACCTAGAATAGAATGCAAAAAGCCCAACTTTTTCATCATCTCTCTCTAGTTATTCATAAATAATAGCAGTAACAAGTCTTGTGTAACAATAGCATTCTGCGGCCAAATATTTCACCACAAGAGAGGCCAAGGAAGCACCAAGATAACCTAGCGAAATTAGTTACTCTACAATGAACATTACATTCCACAATGTCCTGGACTCTCCAGCAAGCATAATGTAAACGCACACAAACATATTATTGAGTCTGACACCCACCAGCTAGGTCGAATGGAATAGGCATAACTGTATAAAGGATATAGGGATAAGAGCATTCCATTGTGAGTTAGCAACGCATTGTTGTTAAACTATCAGAATGCTAAAAGGCTCAAGTTTCTCATCAACTCTAGTCTAGTTACTTGAAATAGCAGTATAGCGTTCCGTAACAATAACATGTGCAGAAAGATGAGAAAAGGCACCCAAGTAGAACGCACGGCACTGTGAGTAGTAGAATGCAAAAAGCTCAACTTTTTCATCAAGTCTAGTTAATTCTTGAAATAGCAGTGTGGCATTCAAGAAGAATGACATGAGCAGAAAGATAAGAGAAATACCCAATTAACCTGCCATTCTGCGGCAAAATAAATATTTCATCAGACATGAAGCACCACGATAATTTCTAAATACAAGTCTTTTTAGAGATTTCAATATGGACTACATACGGTGCAAAATGAAATGTCTAAAAAGACTTGTATTTAGAAACAGAGGGAGTAGCATGCAATGAACAATACATTCCATGATTTCCTCGACTCTCCAGCATAATGTAAGTTATTGAGGGAGTCTGACACCCACGACAATCTATCTAGGTCGCTAACCAAGTAGTAGTAGTGATGAAGAGAGAAAGAAGATGATGTTACATACATTGCAACAAGGCATGTCAAAAAATTGCTGATCCGATGATACCGATGGCATCGTTGTTGTTTTCATATATAGCATAACACTTTAACATATCATAATAATGTCGAGAAGATGACCCTTCTCAAATAATTAACTCTGACAGCAATAAACGAAGAAACTAGTACTAGATCCTTGGCCAATTGATTCGATTGATTGATGACAGACAGGAGCAGCGAGCGAGCGATTGATTAAGATTAATAATACCGGCCGGCAGGAGGAGGGAATCAATGAATCAATCAGAAGGCGGGCGCGTATCTCTTGGCTGCCTGCTTGGCGGCCATGGCGAGGACCCCTCCGAGGGCGCCAGCGACGGCGGCAGACCTGGGGCCCTGGGCGGCCCTGAAGAGGGCGCCGGTGCCGAGCCCCGCGACTAGGCTGTTGATCCAGTCGTCGTGGCCGTCCCTGGCTGAGACCATGCCGCTCTCCATGCCGGCGTAGAGGAGGCCGATGACGCCGAGCCTGTTGCCGACGCGGCGTCCGGCGGAGCCGCACGAGTTGAGGAGGCGGTTGGCGCGGATCTTGGCGGTGTCGCCGCGCTCGGCGGCGCGTGCGGCCTCGCGCAGGCCGACTGCGGCGCCCGCGACGGCGCCGGAGAGGTAGCCGACCCCGGTGTAGTAGGTGAGGTTCTCTCCCCAGGAGCGGCGCTGGAGGAGGGCCTCCTCCTGGAAGAGGAACTCGGGGGAGGTGGGGAGGTCGTAGAGGTTCTTGTAGGCGGTGGGGATGTTGAGGTCCTGGTACGGGTCGTAGAGCCGGCGGCCGGAGCCGTCGGTGGTGGTGGAGGATTCGTCGCGGTGAGGGGCGGATCCCGATCCCGACGGGTAGAGCCGCGGATCGGCCATGGCGGCGGCGGAGGCGGGCGTGGGATGCACGAAAGAAAGTGGAGGAGAGGAGGGTTTGGGTTTGGGGACGGACGGACGGACGGACGGACCGCAAACAAGTCGCCGGTTGGTTCCTTCGTCTTCGTGGAGACGCCGGAAACCATGGCCTCAAGGCCCATGGTGAACAAGGCCCATCCCTCAAGTCAAGCCCCAAGACCGATCTGGGTATGGGTCGGATTCTCAGAGAATCCCCAGATTCCGGCAAAACAAGAACAAAATAACTCGCTGTTATGGAGATTAATCTTAAGACGCGGAAACTACATAATTGTTAAAGAGAAAAAGTATATTTCTGGCCCCTCGGATTTACAACAAGTTAACATTTGCTCCCTTATCCTTTTTTCGGCTACATACATTTGGTCCCTCATGTTCTGATACCGAACACGAATCGTACAAAACCAGAAAGGAGGGAAACCCACTGACATGTCACCGGTTTTCTAGTATCCCACTTGCCATGCCAGTGCTCTTTTTTGGGCCATGAACTTTTTTTGGGTGTCATTATCTCTCTCCTCCTTACTTCTTATCCCGACGAGCCGTGCACTACCGTGGCTCCATGCATTGACTGTTGCTGACGTCGATGCATGCTAGGGGATTGCCTGTCATTGTTCGGTAAAGGGTGCCACAACGGGGTCGAAAGGACTGCCTGACGGCATACTTCTCGGTGACACACTTGGTAGTGAGGATGCCAGAGCCATGTGTGTCGATGTTATGCCATTAAACCGTGCAACTTTTGTATGGGATGCATATGACAGGGGTACCTGACACCCTGAGGCATTTTCTTGGAGTATGTGAATGGGTCATCTCTAGGACCCGTGGTGGAGGTGGATGTGGAAACGTTACACGACAAACAAAATATAAGGATAAAATGTGGAATAAGAGATCTGAGCAAAATATCCTCTAGAACTGAGATTACCACCAAAGAACTCATGTTAAATGATATTGATTTCAAAGTAGAATCAGTGGCCGAGCAGGGGTGGTATAAAGATGATGGTAACAAAAGAAAGCTGTTTGATTACATTAATCTAGAAGATACAAGGGATGTGAAGGAGCCTGAGTTACTAGGAAAGAAGAAGTGGAACCTCTAAGCAATCTAGAACTAATATCACTCTGGGTAGTTTGTCTCTGCAGGAATTTGAAAGTGTGGTGAAAACAATTGAGTTACAGAAAAAGAATTTTGGATATTGTAGCCGCGGGAAAGAAAGTGAAAATTCACATGATTAGGGGGGTGTTATATGATATTGAATTCAAAGTAGAATCAGTGGCCGAGCAGGGGTGGTATAAAGATGATGGTAACAAAAGAAAGTTGTTTGATTACATTAATCTAGAAGATACAAGGGCCGCGAAGGAGCCTGAGTTACTAGGAAATAAGAAGTGGAACCTTTGAGCAATCTAGAACTAATATCACTCTGCGTAGTTTGTCTCTGCAGGAATTTGAAAGTGTGGTGAAAACAATTGAGTTACAGGAAAAAAGAATTCTGGAGATTGTAGCCGCAGGAAAGAAAGTGAAAATTCACATGACTAGGGGGGGGGTATCTTACTCATCAAACTGCGTCTGGCTGAGGAACATGCTTCCATAGAAGTAGCTCAATTGGTTTTGGAAGAGCAAAACGAAAAGAGATGGAAATAATGGAAATTAGTTTGGAAAAAGAAGTTAAGGGACAACATCGATTACTGCAGCAGAATTTTAGGTTGATGTCTACTATGGATAAGCCTGATTTGGTGGGATCACAAACTGACAACAAGGTGGTGGATGAGGAGATAGAGGAAGATATGGGAGAGTAAAATGAAAATGAGGAAGATGAGGTGGGTAAGGGAACCTAGGAGGAAGATATGGAACAAAAAGAACGAGAGGGGGTTGGTCTTGGTGGACTACATAGTTAGCCAGGAGTTCTTTGAGATAAAAATTGAAAAGGCTAAGAGAGGAGAGCTTGAGGAAGTCAAGGATTCTGAGCTGCTCAGGAGATGTGGAAGATTGAAGGGGAAAGAAGACCAGAATACTGAAGCCCTGCCAGAGAGAGAGAGAGAGAGAGAGAGAAGCTAACAAAGATTAGCATGGTGAGTCTGCCATCCCTACTATTCTTAATGCTTCTAATGACAAACTTCTATATGTAGTTTCTGGGGTGTGGGGAACTAGTAGAAAACAAGGCTTTGGTTCTAGCAGGATAGGAGCAATACTCTCGGTCGTGTTACGAACCGGGACTAATGTGAGCATTAGTCCCGGTTCGAGCGGCTAGGACGCCGGACGGGGCTCGGCAGGCACCAGTCCCGGTTCGGTTGGGACCTTTAGTGCCGGTTGGAGACACCAACCAGGACTAAATGGGTTGTGCCAGGAGCGACGCCCTTTAGTCTCGGTTGGTGTCTCCAACCGGGACTAAAGGTCTATCTTCAGTCCCGATTTTAGACACCAACCGGGACTACAAATTTTCCTATATATACCCCCATCTGCAGAAAGTGCATAAGCTGAGCCGCATCATGATATTCTGGGATTTTAACTTGTTCTCCGGGTGCTTCGAAATCATGGGTTTGGGCAACACCATCACCCTCATCCTCAACAATCATATTGTGCAGAATAACACAACATGTCATCAGCTGCCACAAAGTTTCCGATTCCCACATCATTGCAGCGTTTCGCACAATTCCCCAACGTGCTTGAAGCACATCAAATGCCCTCTCCACCTCCTTCCTAGCCGCTTCCTGCATTGTTGCAAAGTGTCTCTGTTTATTGCCACGTGGCTCGGATATGGTCTTCACAAACGCCGCCCACTGAGGATAGATACCATCGACAAGATAGTACCCCCATGTTGTAGTTGAGGGAGTCCTGGTTTCGGGGGTCCTCAGTGAAGGAAATATGCCCTAGAGGCAATAATAAAGTTATTATTTATTTCCTTATATCATGATAAATGTTTATTATTCATGCTAGAATTGTATTAACAAGAAACATGATACATGTGTGAATACATAGACAAACAGAGTGTCACTAGTATGCCTCTACTTGACTAGCTCGTTGATCAAAGATGGTTATGTTTCCTAGCCATTGACATGAGTTGTCATTTGATTAACGGGATCACATAATTAGAAGAATGATGTGATTGACTTGACCCAATCCGTTAGCTTAGCACTTGATCGTTTAGTATGTTGCTATTGCTTTCTTCATGACTTATACATGTTCCTATGACTATGAGATTATGCAACTCCCGTTTACCGGAGGAACACTTTGTGTGCTACCAAACGTCACAACGTAACTGGGTGATTATAAAGGTGCTCTACGGGTGTCTCCAAAGGTACTTGTTGGGTTGGCGTATTTCGAGATTAGGATTTGTCACTCCGATTGTCGGAGAGGTATCTCTGGGCCCACTCGGTAATACACATAACTTGAGCCATGCAAGCAATGCAACTAATGAGTTAGTTGCGGGATGATGTATTACGGAATGAGTAAAGAGACTTGCCGGTAACGAGATTGAACTAGGTATTGAGATACCGGCAATCGAATCTTGGGCAAGTAACATACCATGACAAAGGGAACAACGTATGTTGTTATGTGGTCTGACCGATAAAGATCTTTGTAGAATATGTGGGAGCCAATATGAGCATCCTGGTTCCGCTATTGGTTATTGACCAGAGACGTGTCTCGATCATGTCTACATAGTTCTCGAACCCGTAGGGTCCGCACGCTTAAAGTTTCGATGACGGTTATATTATGAGTTTATGAGTTTTGATGTACCGAAGGTTGTTCGGAGTCCCGGATGTGATCACAGACATGACGAGGAGTCTCGAAATGGTCGAGATATGAAGATTGATATATTGGAAGCCTATATTTGGATATCAGAAATGTAATAAGTAGATGATGGGTTGCTAGAGTGACAGAAGCTTAAACCCTAGTTTATGCGTTGCTTCGTAAGGGGTTGATTTGGATCCATATGTTTCATGCTATGGTTAGGTTTACCTTAATACTTTTGTTGTAGTTGCGGATGCTTGCAATAGAGGTTAATCATAAGTGGGATGCTTGTTCAAGTAAGAACAGCACCCAAGCACCGGTCCACCCACATATCAAATTATCAAAGTACCGAACGTGAATCATATGAACGTGATGAAAACTAGCTTGACGATAATTCCCATGTGTCCTCGGGAGCGCTTTTCTCCATATAAGAGTTTGTCCAGACTTGTCCTTTGCTACAAAAAGGATTGGGCCACCTTGCTGCACTTTATTTACTTTTGTTACTTGTTGCTCATTACCAATTATCTTATCACAAAACTATCTGTTATCTATAATTTCAGTGCTTGCAGAGAATACCTTGCTGAAAACCGCTTATCATTTCCTTCTGCTCCTCGTTGGGTTCGACACTCTTACTTATCGAAAGGACTACGATAGATCTCCTATACTTGTGGGTCATCATTCACCCTCGGGGCTGAGGGTATGTACCAGTAGCTATGTGTTTGATCTCTCAGTCTCTCTCTCTCTCTCTCTCTCTCTCTCTCTCTCTCTCTCTCTCTCTCTCTCTCGTGTTCTTGATTCGACATGATCTTGATGTATCGCGAGCTTTGCTATTATAGTTGGATCTTATGATGCTTCTCCCCCTCTACTCTCTTGTAATGGATTGAATTTTCTCTTTGAAGTTATCTTATCGGATTGAGTCTTTAAGGATTTGAGAACACTTGATGTATGTCTTGCATGTGCTTATCTGTGGTGACAATGGGATATTCACGTGATCTACTTGATGTATGTTTTGGTGATCAACTTGCGGGTTCTGTGACCTTGTGAACTTATGCATAGGGGTTGGCACACGTTTTCGTCTTGACTCTCCGGTAGAAACTTTGGGGCACTCTTTGAAGTTCTTTGTGTTGGTTGAATAGATGAATCTGAGATTGTGTGATGCATATCGTATAATCATACTCACAGATACTTGAGGTGACATTGGAGTATCTAGGTGACATTAGGGTTTTGGTTGATTTGTGTCTTAAGGTGTTATTCTAGTACGAACTCTATGATAGATCGAGCTGAAAGAATAGCTTCGTGTTATTTTACTACGGACTCTTGAATAGGTCGATCAGAAAGAATAACTTTGAGGTGGTTTCGTACCCTACAATAATCTGTTCGTTTGTTCTCCGCTATTAGTAACTTTTGGAGTGACTCTTTGTTGCATGTTGAGGGATTGTTATATGATCCAATTATGTTATTATTGTTGAGAGAACTTGCACTAGTGAAAGTATGAACCCTAGGCCTTCTTTCCTAGCATTGCAATACCATTTACGCTCACTTTTACCACTTGATACCTTGCTATTTTTATATTTTCAGATTACAAAAACCTATATCGACCATCCATATTGCACTTATATCACCATCTCTTCACCGAACTAGTGCACCTATACAATTTACCATTATATTGGGTGTGTTGGGACACAAGAGACTCTTTGTTATTTGGTTGCAGGGTTGTTTGAGAGAGACCTTCTTCATCCTACGCCTCCCACAGATTGATAAACCTTAGGTCATCCACTTGAGGGAAATTTGCTACTGTCCTACAAACCTCTGCACTTGGAGGCCCAACAACGTCTGCAAGAAGAAGGTTGTGTAGTAGACATCACTCTTCTTCGTGATGGCCGGTTAACAGACCTGAAAGAACAACATTATCACATTCCGTATTATAGGACTGTATAAAGTCCTCTGGATGGTTCAAGAGTCATACCAAATATGCCGCCCTTTAACTTTTGGTTTTCCTTCTGCGCATCCGAGAGTTGAGCCTTTAAGCACTTTATCTCTTCGGCTTGCTTATTCACTTCCTCCTCCAGCTTTTTCTTTTTGCCTTTGGTCATTGGAGCGCTCTTCATCTCTTCATCTCTCCAAACTCCGTGTTCGGGTAGGACTCATGTGTGCGTGGATGACAAGATTAGAGTCCGGATGTATTGTTTCCTTCCCCTGTGAACCGACTTTGTACAAACCCTAGGCCCCTCCGGTGTGTATATAAACTGGAGGATTTAGTCTGTAGAGGCTACGATCATAATATTCATTGGCTAGACAAGCTAGGGTTTAGCCATTACTATCTCGAGGTAGATCAACTCTTGTAACCCCTATACTCATCGAATGCAATCAAGCAACATGTAGGGTTTTACCTCCTTTAAGAGGGCCCGAACCTGGGTAAAATTGTGTCCCTTTGTGCATTGTTACCATCGATCCTTAGACACACAGCTTGGGCCCCTTACCCGAGATCTGCCGGTTTTGACACCGAAAGTAGCCCCGGCCGTTGACGGTGTAGTTGCACGGCAGTGATTCCCATTGCAAAGCCTCATGAACACCGAAGATCGTTGAAGCACGTTGATGTCGTTGTGAGAACAGGACATTTCAAAGAAAGCATGCCAAATCCATAAGTCATGTGATGCCACCGCTTCTAGTACAATGGTGGCCTCTCTAGTGTGACCTTGATACATTCCCCACAGACATTTGGGCAGTGTTTCCATTGCCAATGCATGTAAACAATTGATCCGAGCATTCCTGGAAACCCCCTTGCCTCTCCAATAGCCAACAACTTCTCCGTGTCCTGCGCATTTGGTTCATTTGGTCAAGCTTCGTTGGTCCATAATCCTCGTCCGACGAAGCATCGGGATCCATCATTTACGTAACAAAATCACAATAATTCTGGCCGGTTAATGTGTCGAACACATCAAGCGCAAGGCGGAGCCGGAGAGTTGCCGGACGTACCACGGTGGCGTCCGGGCCGGCGACAACGTCCCCCGCGGCGAGGACGGGAGCGCTCTTCCCGAGCTGGTGGCGGAGAGCCTGGGAATGGCTGCGGAGCTGCAAGCCGGACGACGCGGAGGAGGAAGAAGAGAGGAGAGAGCAAATGGATCCGGCAGCTCGGGGGGAGGGAGGGATCTGGTGCAATTTGGGGTGGGGTCGGGTTTGTCGGGTCCGATGTAGCGGGCGTATCCGGGCGCCCCCATATTTGGGCTGGATATGGGGGTGCTGGTCAGCCTGGGCGTTTGAGGGCCGTTTGAGGAGCCGTCCGGGTCAAAATCATGACCGGGTCCGGGTGCCTCCTAAACGTATGAGACGGGTTTGAGAGGTCATGTTGTAGATGTTCTAACTTATATATTTCATATTAGTTAAAATAAGCATGACACATACATTCCCATATTCGACCATATATTGACCCAACGGGTGAACGAGAGGGCGGATGTGTTCCCCATGAGATTGGCTTAGCGCACAACGGCCGAAGCAGCTAGCTGCTGGTTCCACTTGCAATCCAACCACAACCACTTTTAATTTGTAATGCTGGAGTGGAGTGGACACTCCCCGGCCGCAACTAACCACTACTTGACTGACAAGAGAAGAAAACAAAAAGCATATGTACGTACACAAGAGAAGAGAAAACAAAGTTGGTAAACCGTGACCTGACCTGACCTGGAAGCATCCATGTGCTCCCATGTGATGTTCTAATGAGCACCAGCGCACGCCCATCTGTCTGTCTGTCTCTCTGGCTCAAACCCCAAACCAACAAGCGAAGGCAAAGGCAAACACACACACACATACACACGATACAGCTCAAGTATTCCTTTCCTTTCCATGTGTGATCGATTAGCAGCCGGCCGGCAATATATAGTATGGACCACACGCAACCTCGCTTAAACCCACCCTAGCCTATTGTTAGACTTAGTATTGTAGCCCTACTCTGTAAACTATACCTTATTGGTATTGAACTTGTATGTCATTCTTATATATATATGTGATAGGCCATTCTTTTGAGGGTTGAGTCAGTTCCCCCAAAACCTACGTTTTACATGGTATCGAGTCTAATCTAGGTCCTTCACCCCACCTGCCGTCGCCGTCGCCGTCGCCGCCGCGCCAAAAACCCTAAACCCTAGGGCCGCCGCCGACGCCATGACCACTTCCGCTTCGGGCGCTGCCAGCTCCGGGTCCATCCCCGTGTCGCTTGCCGCTCTCTCAACCTCCCACCTCACCCCTTGGCTCCGTCGGTGCCCCAGTTCTTCGGCACCACCGCTGTGGGCTCCATGTTCTCAGCTCCAATCCCGCCGCCGTCACCTGCAACCTCCGCCGCCACGACGGCGATCCTACCCGCGGCCTATTCCTCATCACTTGCCGTCCTCCTGACAGCCTCGGGGGAGGTTCCGCCCGTGATGCCACCCGTGGCCACGCTCGCGACTCTGCCTGCGGCCGTGATCCCGCCCCTGCCCGCGGCATCGGTCGCGGCCGTGGATCCTGTCGCGGCTCCGCCACCAACCGTCCCTGCTGATGGCGCAATCACGCCCACCGGGCCATTCCACTTCGACAACTTGATCGCCATCCGACTCACGCCGGACAACTACTTGTTCTGGCGCGCCAAGGTCCTACCGCTGCTACGCAGCCGGTCTCTCCTAGGGTTTGTTGATGGTTTGCTACCGTGTCCTCCGCAGGTCATCCCTACCGTCCACGGCCCGGCCATCAACCCGGAACACCGTATGTGGGTGCAGCAGGACTAGGCGATCCTCTCCGCCATCCAGGGTTCCCTCAGCGACGGGGTCGCTGGCCTTTGTCTCTTCGCCGCCACCTCCATGGACGCCTGGACGACCCTGGAGCACGCCTTTGCCCAGGTCTCTACCTCCCGCTCGATGGCCCTTCGCAGCGAGCTTGCCGACATCAAGAAGCTGGACTCCTCCGCTACGACCTACTTCAACAAGATGAAGGTGCTGGCGGACACGCTCACCTCTATTGGTCGGCCGCTTAGCGACGAGGAGTTCGCCGGCTACGTCATCAAATGCCTCCACGCCGACTACGACAATCTCGCTGAGGCCGTTCACAATGCCAAGCCAGCGATGCCTCCTCATGAGCTCTACTCACGCCTCCTCTTCACCGAGCAACGCGTCGAGGATCGTCGCTCCTCCGCCACCATCACCGCCCAGCCGGCGGCCTTCTGGCCCTCTCGCGGCCAGCGCCCCCCTGCCCCGTCACCTGGCAAGGCAGCCCCGCCCCCTGCATCGACCCTGGGTGGGGGCGCTAACACTAGGGTGGTGTGCCAGCTATGTGGTCGTGAACGCCATGTCGCCTCCAAGTGTCACCGCCGCTTTCAGAGGAGCTTCCTTGGCATCGGCAACAACGGCAAGGGCAACGAGCGCCAGTTTGCCATGGCAGACTTTGGTCCTCCCGCCGCCGCCCTGGCTGCCCACATCCCTGCCGCCCCGTCTGCCCACATCGCCGCCAAGGGCAAGGACACGCGCGTCGAGCAGGGATACACACCATCCTACCATGTTGATCCAGCCTGGTACATGGACACCGGCGCCACGGATCACATGACGAACGAGCTCAACAAACTCTCCACCTACCAGCCCTACTACGGGCATGATCAGATTCACACCGCCAATGGTGTAGGTATGCCCATCTCTCATATTGGCCAAGCATCTCTTTTAACTAGTCATCCCTCTAGGCAGCTCCATCTTCGTAATGTTTTACGGGTACCCTCGGTGACTCGTAATCTTTTATATGTCCCTAAGCTCACCCTTGATAATCATGTCCTATGTGAATTTCACCCTTTTAATCTTTTTGTTAAGGATCAAGCAACCCGGGACGTTCTACTTAGTGGCCGGTTGAGCCAAGGCTTGTACCGTTTGGAGGATCCATCCGCCCCGTGCGTCTTCAGCGGTGTTCGTGTGTAGCCTTCCTAGTGGCACTCTCGCTTTGGTCACCCCGCCACACCCATCGTTCGCCACATAATCCACCGTCATGAGCTGTCATTAGTGTCTAGCAATAAAAAGATGTCCGTGTGTGGTGCCTGTCAGCAAGGCAAGAGTCATCAGCTACCTTTTGTTTCATCTACTAGAGAAGTAAAGAACCCCCTTGAAATTGTGTTTTATGATGTGTGGGGTCCGGCACAAACATCTGTTAGTGGTCACAACTATTATGTCAGTTTTGTTGATGCCTATAGTCGCTTCACTTGGCTTTATCTTCTTAAACGCAAATCGGATGTGTTTGATATATTCATATAGTTTCAATTGCATGTTGAACGTCTACTCAAGCATAAAATTATCCATGTTCAGTCAGATTAGGGGGGGCGAATATCGCAACCTCAACACTTTCTTTAATAAGCTTGGGATCTCTCATCGTTTATCATGTCCGCATATACATCAGCAGAATGGCGCTGTTGAGCGCAAACATCGCCATATAGTTGAGGTCGGCCTCACACTTCTTGCTCATGCTTCTGTACCCTTTCATTTTTGGAGTGATGCTTTTGCTACCGCGTGTTTTCTCATTAACAGATTACCTACGCGTGTTCTTAATATGAAAACTCCTATTGAGCTTCTCTTAGGTGAAACTCCTGACTATACCTTTTTTAAGGTGTTCAAGTGTGCCTGCTGGCCTCATCTTCGTCCTTATAATGATCGCAAACTTGAGTTTCGCTCCAAAAAGTGTGTGTTCTTAGGGTATAGTTCTCTCCATAAAGGCTACAAGTGTCTCCATGTCCCAACCAATCGAGTTTACATATCTCGGGATGTTGTTTTTTATGAGACTGTCTTCCCCTTTTCTGCCATGCCTCAGTCATCCACCACAGCACCATCTATGCATTTTTATGCCTGGCCAATTTGAAGATGTTGCATATTCACCTGTGTTGTTACCTAATCATGGTGTAGGAATTGGACGTGGAGCTCGCCTGGAACTCCTCCTTGATGGACCCGCTACGACGACTGTGGTGCACATCGATCGGACGGTGCATGCACCGTCTCCTGCCCTCGACCCCGCACCGGGAGCCCCGTCTCCAACCGCGCCTGAGCCGGAGCCCATGCTGGCTACTGCGACCGGGCCAGAGCCTGCGATGGCCTCCTTTGAGCAGTCTCCGTCGCCGCCTCCTCGCCCGGACTCCCCTACATCGTCGCCCGCGCGGATGGCTACTTCGCCCGGGTCTACTTCGCCCGGGTCTGCAGCGACTCGCACGCCGCCGGGACCTACGTCACCCGGCCTACTGTCACCTGGCCCGCTGTCTCCCGGTCCTTCTTCGCCGGAGTCCCCTGGACCGGCCTCACCTGCTTCAGACATCCCTTCGGCCCCGGTGTTTGCTCCTTCGCGGCGTCCACACACTCGCAGCCGCAGTGGTATTGTTCGTCCCAAGGAGCACACTGATGGCACGGTCACCTATCTTGCTGCTTGCCTGGCTCATGCTGTGGATGATCCAACCACCGAACCACGCAGTTATCAAGCCGCTATGAGTATTCCACACTGGAGGGCTGCTATGGAACAAGAATATCATGCTCTTATGAAGAATAAGACCTGGACACTTGTTCCCCCTCCGTCTCGCGTCAACATCATTGATTCGAAGTGGGTGTTCAAGGTGAAGAAACATGCAGATGGTTCCATTGAGTGCTACAAAGCACGCCTCGTGGCTAAGGGCTTTAAACAGCGTCAGGGCCTGGACTATGAAGATACATTCAGCCCAGTTGTCAAGCCTACCACTATTCGACTTTTTCTGTCTCTGACAGTTTCTCGCGGATGGTCTCTCATATCTACCCGTTACCTTTCCTCCACTCCGGCTCCTCTCCTCTCCTCTCCTCATCATAAATCCGCATCTGGAATCTAGCCAGCCAGACACAACCAATCCCAATCCGCATTTGGGGAAGCAGAGGACGGACGATGGGCACGCCGGTGGGAATGGCGACTCTAGCGGCCCTGGCGCTGCTGCTGTGCGTCTCCATGGACGGGTGCGCCGCCGCTGAGTACAAGGTGGGCGGTCTGGACGCGTGGGGGGTGCCGCCGTCCAGCAAGCCGGACGTGTACGTGCGGTGGGCCAAGTCCGTCCCCGTCAAGCTCGGCGACGCCCTCTTCTTCCTCTACCCGCCCAGCCAGGACAGCGCCGTGCAGGTCACCGCCAAGGCCTTCGCCGCCTGCCACGTCTCCGACCCGCTGCTCAAGCTGGAGGACGGCAACTCCGTCTTCAACCTCACCAAGCCCGGGCGGGCCTACTTCACCAGCGCCGCCCCGGGCCGCTGCCGCAAGGGCCAGAAGCTGTCGGTGGACGTGCCTGGCGCCGATGGGAAGCTGCTCAAGCCGTCGGCGGACGACGAGGCCGCGCTCAAGGCGCTCTCTGCGCTGCCGCCTGCCGCTGCCCCGTCCGAGGCGCTCCCCTCGCTCTCGCCCGGCCCCGACGACGACGACGACTCGGCTGCCTCCTCCATGGCCCTGCACCGGGCCGCCGGATCCGCTCTGTCTCTCCTCGCCGCTCTCATCCTCATGTGGCTGTGATTTCTTTCTTTCTTTCTTTCTTTTTTGTCAGATGAGAAACATGAATTCTACTCTACTCTACTCCGGAGTATTAATTTATTTGTTTGGATTGGATTATAAGTATAATTGATTGATTGATTGATTGATTGATGCGGATTTCTTGAATGGGATGAGCATTCTCTGTGGGGAATTGGAATTGGAACTGCAACTGGAATTGGAGAGTCAGATTGTCTTACTACTAGTGGAGCGGAGCACTACAAGGCCGTTAGTTTAAGCAAGAGGTGTGAGTGATCTGTTCATGATGGGTGTCACAAGATTAGATTAGATTAGATTAGATTAGATTAGATTAGATTAGATTAGATTAGCTCATGCGCTAGCTGGAGAGGTGGAGCTGCGCGCGCACATGGACATGTCTGCCTTTGTCGGTGCCGTCACGGCAAGGAATTTATTGCCCCCCACCGCACCGCACCGCACCGCCAACGCAAGGCAAGGCAACCAATCCATGCCAATAATGAAATGAAACGTCAGCATATGGCAGGAGCAGGAATTTTTGTTTTTTCTTTAAATGGGGGTTCGGGGATTTTGGAGGGTTAATTCAGAGTTGTTAGCTAGGTAATAGAGACAAGTGACCTCTCTTATCTTCGTGCCGATATGGTGTGATAATAATCGATTCAACTTTACTTCTGGAGCATTTGAGTCATGTCCGCATAGTCCTCGCACTAGTAGAAAAAGGACCTAGTCCCGGTTCGATTTTGGCCCGGTACTAATGGTACCATTAGTGCCGGTTCGAACGGCTATGCATTAATGCCAGTTCGTGTTGAACCTTTAGTACCGGTTCGTGCCACGAACCGGTACTAAAGGGGTTTGACCTTTAGTCCCGGTTGGAGACACAAACTGGGACTATAGGGCAATTTTCAAACTCTACCCTCCTCCCCGTGTATCGCCATTTCAGTTTTGAAAATAACAAAAGAAAATGATACAAAAAATCAAAAAATAAAATTCTTCGAGATGTACTTACATTACTACATCTACTAGTTAGGAAAATTAAAAAACTTAAATTTGGACATGTTTTGCAAAAAGGTGTTATGAAAAAGTAAAACGGCCATAACTTTTGCATACGATGTCGGGAAAAAATGTATAATGTATCAAAATGTTCAGAACGAAAATCCACATCCGATTTTGACAACCTACGGCCAGTTTGCAATTTTTTAGAATTCTCAAATTCTAAAAGGAAAAAAAGATATGCTTAAATTTCAGTTTTTTTGGTTAAATCTGGTCAAACTATGGTCAAACTACTTATTCAAGAAGTATTTCAAACTATGGTCAAACTATGGTCAAATTGGGGTCAAACTTATTCAAGAAATATTAGTGTTACTAAATAATTACTGTTTTTTAGAATAATAGTTTCGAACTTAAATGGTGAAACGTGTGACTTAATGCTCAAGCTAAACTGCTGAGGGTTAATAGGATTGACATCTTACATTTGCCAGGAAAACAACAAGTGTGGACTTGGAAAGTAGGGGGGATAGAACTACAAAGTTAAGCGTGCTCAGGCTGGGGGAGTGAGAGGATGGGTGACCGATCGGGAAGTTAGACGATTTGGAATGAGTGATCCACACTTGAGTAGTTAAGAGGGGTGATTAGAGATTAAATCATCAAATAATTCAAAAAATCAAAAAAATCAATTTTTTTCCAAAATTTGCAGAATTTTTTTCAAAAAAAAACCTTTAGCCCATACCACGGCGCGAGCTCACGCCACGTGGTGGTCCTTTAGTGCCGGTTCGTGCCGAACCGGTACTAAAGGGGGGGGGGCTTTAGTCTCCACTCTTTAGTGCCGGTTGCAGAACCGGCACTAAAGGCCCTTACGAACCAGTGATAAAACTCCGTTTTCTACTAGTGTCGGGATCTTTTCGTCTCGAGTCTAAGACGGTTACTACTCCCTACTCAAGCTTAATCTCTAGGGGAATATAGTGAAAGCTGCGCACGCATGCATAACTCATCAATTACATTACTATAACCTTGAGTAATAAGGGAAACCGAATATGCACAAGACAGTAACACTCACTTGAAGTTGTAAGGAAATAGTACTTTTATCCTTTTTATTTTTATTTTTGAGCAACGATTGTAGCAAGTTGTCCTCGGTTTCTGTGACATTGTTTTTAACCGTCCATTCATGTATGATATTTCGGTTAATGAATCCATTGTCATAGATTTGTGCTTTTCTGCATTCGATGATCTTCAATCTGCATAATATAGTGAAGATAATTATATATACACATGCAATGAAAGAGCTGAGCTATATATAGAGACTTAATTACAGAAGTAGTACTTACAGACAGTAGCAAGTCACGAGTGGTTTGTCGAGGGCCTTTTGATTGTATAACTGGAATAACTCGTCAAATTCGATAGAGAACAAACCAGTTCCAACGAGGTCGTGCTCCTCTTTAATTCTCATCATCAAAACATCCTTCCCAAACTCGCTGCAGGTTTTCATGTATCATTGATGGAATCTTCGCATCATCATTGTTAGAGGAGAACTTCCATCTTTGACGAGAGGCTTCCCGTACTGGTATCTGAATCCGACCACCTCCATTGTTTCAAACTCTACATCATCGCCCAGGTAATCACCAGGATTGGTACCGAGCACCATCCCTGGCAGATGTCTTGTAGGCCACAAATGCGGGCCAGTGATCTCTTATCTTCTCAAATCGGCCAGTGAATTCTAGAGTCTTCCCTTTGTTGACAAACGTTGATTCCAACTCATTCTTCCACCTCCTGAATATATTTGCCATCTTCTTAAGAGCACACGCCTTGACCAGTGGCTCTATAACTGGCTTATTCGGATCCTCCTCTGGCGGTAGGGTGAAATTTTCCTTCAGTGAGGTCCAAAGATCATCTTTCTGTCTATTGGTGACATAAGAAACTTGAGGGTCTTCGTTCTTAGGTTTATTCCATAGCTGGATGTTGTCCCTAACAATAGCTCTGCACTGAGCAGAAAATGTTTCCTTGGTCCGCCTAGGTTCAATCGGTTGGCCATTGTCCGCGAGTGCTGTGATCGTGAACCTTTCATCCTGGTGCAACCTTTTCTTCAGGCCTTGTCTCGTTAAAGAAGAAATAAGAGTTAATATACATATACCAAAAGAACTAATGCATCAATTAGTCAGCACTGGCTTAATTAATATATATACCTCACCGGACTTTGGAACAGCTCCCTCCTCCGTTTGGTCACCAGAGCCGTCATCATGGTCTCCTTCTTCCTCCGCCATTCGGTCACCGACGCCGTCATGATCATGTCCTTCCTCCTCCATTGTTCGATCACCGGAGCCGTCATCCTCTCCTTCCTGACCATTGGTGTCGTTGAGAAACGACAAGACATCACCTACGTTGAAGATTATACCCCCCAACAACTATTCTTTTTCCAAGTCTCTTTGTTGATCCATAGTTTCTGCAAATATTGCAACATGACAATTAATATACAAACATGAGAGATGTATATATTAGTGGCAAACATAGACCTAGCTAGCTAAACATAGACCAGGAATCATATTAGTGGCCTCGACGCTTCTATGGTTTGGGGTGGCCTCGACAATGCTTCTAGGGTTTGGGGTGGCCTCGACAACGCTCTTTTAACTTGGTAAATTTGGGTGGCCTCGACAACTCTCTTTTTAACTTGGTAAATTTGGGTGGCCTCGACGCTTCTAGGGTTTGGTCAGGCGAGAGGGGGTTGATCGACATCCCCCTCATGTTGAAGAGTTATCGGAGTTTTCTATGAACAAAAAAATACTACCTATCACATGACATGTCCGACGACCGAACCGGACCACCTCTCTCATGAATGTCCGACGTCCCTAAAACACTATTCTGATCACGGGATCAGAATATTATTCTGATCACAACATGAACTTCCTGAGTTACACGCATGAACTTCCCTCTGTAGGAACCCGACCTTCGGGCTATCTTTGCAACCGTGTCTCCCCGCATGAACTATTCTGATTAATCGTCTTCTATATGATGTAAGTGTAATCTAGAAATTGTTTTAGCAACTAAATGCCTGTTTTAAATAGGAATCTCGCTTGTTGGCGGATTTTGCTCTCGGGTCATGATGAACTTGCGTTTTTTGCAATTTCACTGCCTGAGTTGTTCGACCTGAACTTCCCCCGGTGCTAGGTTGAACTTCCGCCAACCTTGCCCAAATGGGGCTTGCGATATACCGTTGGAAAGCTATGGACATGAGTATCATGACCCAAGTTAAATTTTTGGCAAAACGTATGCGGTTTAAGAGCAGTTTTGAAAATTGGGTTTTCTTCACATAAAAAATGTGAATTGTATTTTTGATCGCACTTATAAACTATTTATCGGAATGGGGCAAATAATATGGCGTTGGAAGCTGCTACAAAACCGCTCATTCCACGTGTTGAAAGTTTTCTCTAATTCCCTATGATTAAAGAGTAATTTGGAAAATCATAAATTTTCGCAAACCGAACAGGCGAGTTCGTATTTTCAATGTCATTTCTAAACGGCTAATCCAATTGAGGCAAATGATATAGCGTTGGAAATCTTATAAAAATGTGCTACTTTTTCATGTTGAAAGTTTTTTCTAATTTTGAATGATTTAAAAGTACTTTAGAAAACGGTACAAGTTCCACCGAGTTCGTATTTTCGAGCTAATTGTTTAACCGTGCGTCCGAATGCATCAAATGATATGGAGTTGGAAATCTTGAGGAAATGCGAAACTTTTTGGTATATATTGTTTCTCCCAATTCCTTACTATTTTAAGTCAATTTTGAAAATTGCTACAAACATATTTTTGTTGTAATTTGTATAAACTTTATCGTAATGGGGAAAATAATATACCGTTGAAAAGCTACAGAAAATGCGAAACTTTTTCGTATATAAAGTTTTCTCTAAGTCCCAGTTGTTTTCAAGTAATTTTGAAAATGACGAGATCATGATTTCTGTAACAGATTTTTCAAAAATGCACTGCGTGAAGTACTTGAACTTCTGTTGCAGTTGTGTCTGAACTTCACTCTGTTTTTTGCCCGTAACTCCCAAACAACTTAACGGAATTGAGCAAATGATATACCGATGAAAAACTGTTGTAAAAAGCAACTTTCCCGTGTTGATAATTTTTTCATACTCGCGACGATTTCAAAAGTTTTTCATCTGGAATTGATTCAGTATAGTAGTTGAACTTTCTGCTGTTTTCACGTTAAACTTCTGTGCCGTATTTTTGTTTGTAATTTTCTTATCCATTCGTGAGTGTTACACAAATGATATTCTTTTTGTACAAACCCCTCTCACAATATTTTTTTTAACTTTCTCCGTCCAAGGACTTGAACTTATAGCAACACAAAATTGAACCTTACCTTTTAATTCATTTTTCTCATATTAAACACACACCATGTAGTACATGAACTTTTTCCATTTTTTTAATTTGATTTTTTATTTTCTTTTTGAAATTAAATTGCTCCCAAATAATAACTGAACTTCTTTGTGGATTGAGAGAATTATGTTAAAATGCAAAAAAAAAACAATTTATATTTTGTGTTTTCGAACATGGAAATACAAGGTGAACTTCTCTCGCAAGAATTTTTGAACTTCCTCGGAAAGAGCACTTGAACTTCTTTCAACAAACTTTTTAAGCATATTTTTCTATACTTTTATTCTCACCTGAAATTCAGTCCTTGCAGTACTTGAACGTCTTATTTTTTCTGTTGAATTACACGCAATTGAAGGTCGGATGTCATTTCTTGCCATTTTAAAACATGTAATTGGTGGTCGGACGTCCCGCAATATAAATTTCAACTTCTCCATTTTTTTGTAAAATTTAGAAACACCATTTTTATAAACTTTTCGAGCTGCTCCATTTTAAATTTTTGAACTTCTTGGTTATTCTATTGTAAAGGGGAAAATCACAGGTTTGTAATAAACATTGAACCACCATATTATTTAAATTGGACCTTCGATGTATTTTATAGAAATGGTTAAACTTACAAAGCAAAATTATTGTTTTTTTCCACTTTCTACGATTTGTTTTTTGTCTCGCGACATTTTTAGGCATTTTTTGCTATCGGTGAAATGGCCTAGGCATTCCTTTTTTTTAAACTGATGATTTTCTTCAGTATATGGGTACACATGAACTTAGGAATTTTCGAAAGATGAACTTCGCATGCTATTAAAATTCAAGAAAATTACACACAACAATACACACACACTTTGTGTGCTACGTGCACAACCAATACATCATCAAGTGTAGCACACCAATACATCATCAAGCTTGCTACCAACATACAAAAATAGCGTCACAGGAAAAATCCTTGCGGAAAATTTTCATATAGTCATTTTTTTCAAATTCACCGTCATTTTTAGGCCTTTTTACAAAATGCCAAAATGACGTTATCCTTTTTGTAACATGAAAAATCAGAATTTTTTATAGACATCAAACTGCTCTACTTTTAAATTTTGAACTTGTGTGTGTATTTTTTTCATACAAAGAGAATAAGTGAGTTTTCATGCATAAACGCAGAGTTTTTTAATAAATGTCGAACTTCTTCGTTATTTCTAAATTGACTTCTTAGTTTATTCGTTTGTAATGGAAAAAAATTGAGTTTTTGTAATAAATATCGAACTGCTCCATTTTTTGAAATTGAACATCTTGGTTTATTATCTAGTAACAAGGAAAATCTAAGTTTTTCATATACATTGAACTATTCTATTTTTTAAAATTAAGCTTCCTGGTTTTTTCAATTTGGACTCCTTGGTGTTATTCATTTGTAACAGAACAAAATACTAATTTTGTAATAAACATCATAGAACTTGGTTATTTCGAACTTAATTTCTTGGTTTATTCACTAGTAACGGGGAAAATTAGAGTTTTTGTAATAAATATTAAGTTGCTCCCTTTTTTCAATTGAACTTCTTGGTTTATTATTTATTAACGAGGAAAATCTGGGTTTTGAACTTCTGTTTTTTTGTATGTATGAAGTTTTGATTTATTCAAAAAAATAAATAAAGGAAAAGCATACACATAGCACAAGCACACCGAACGCACCACACACAAACACCACACGAACGCACACACGACCATCTTGTAAAATAATTAGTTGGTGACACACTGTCGACTTTCCTAGTTTGCTAAGTTGGTTCCATTTATCTCAAAATGGTGTTCAGTGGTGATTTTCCTTCTCTGTTGGTAGTAGCATGACTTCACAAATTCCCCAAACATGTTAGTTACTAGAGAGGAAAAAAATCACATGTGCACAGGGAGCAGTGTGTGTGTGAGGCGCTACCGGATTGAATGCCACATTGCTGAGATTGGCCTTACACAACTCGTACATTTTCGCTCGCTTTTACATCTTTCATGCATTCGAGAACAAAATTGTGTTGCAATATGTCATTTCTTTGCCCAAATTTTCTATGTGCTTGTCCAACCGTGATGAAACCCAGATCAGGATAAAGAGCCCTTGCTTGACTCTCACGCTCGACGGCAAGGGCAAGCAAGGGGAGCTGCCGCGCGAAGGTTTAGGGCCCATCGCTGGCACGTGAGGCCCGGCCGTTGCTCGGGTTTTACACGATAGCTCGTCGGCAGATGGCCCGTATCAGCGACGCACAATGATGAAAGACACCGCTGGCACCCCTTGAAGGTCAGGTAGGCACCCCATGAAGGTCGGGTATTGGGATGGTGATGATCCGCGTTGGCGGCGCGCGGTTGGCCAGACTTGTGGAGGAGCAAGAGGCTCCGCCCGATGTAGCTGACGGCAACTGCACCGCCGATATTTTTCTTCTGCAAACTTGCAGTGTTCTCATATTACTTGAACCTCTAAAATTATACTTATTGAACTTTGTGTCGTTTTCCGATGTACTCTCCATCATTTTGTTTGTTGAATTTCGTTTTGGTTTCCAAGGCTTTTTGAACGTACGAACTTTAGTGTGTTTTCAATGGATTTCAGATTACAACAAGCACCTGTGGAGCATCCGCACTTTGCACAACTAATTTTGACGGTAAGTGCTATTTTTGTGCACTTTAAAATACATATAACATGGTGCCAGAATACAGAAAAGACCAAATCCAAAATGCTCCCGTATACTGTACAAAACTGAAAGTCAAGTACGGCCAAACATCAAGACCAAAATTCAGGAACCTACAACATTATACCACTACCGAATCTATTCGGCCAACTAGTATTAGTTTATTCGAACTGCCCGTGATGGATCACCTGGCCGCCAGGAGCATCATGGGCTGCGCATACCGCAGCACAGCTTGGCACTGCTCCCTCGGCACAGCTGCATAGAGCACGGCGGCGGCGGCGGCCTCGAGCACGGCTGGAACCAAGTTGTCTACAGAGCCCTCCATCGCCGTGGGACACCATGGAGCCAGCTCGTTTGCAGAAGAGCTCGACGGTGGCCTACTCTGAATCCATTCTTTTCAGATAACTGACACTACATCATTTTTTTCCTGCAAATCCACACTCCCATGGTAATCAGAGGCACAATTCAGGTTCAGATGCCCGAATGGTCCAGTGTCCGATAATGAGATAGACATGAACTCTCGCCAGGAATCCAAAGCATCACGTCCGCGATAAGTAGACCGAAATGATTCTACATCTACTACTATTACTCCACACATCAACCTCTATCCAGCATGCATTTAGAGTATTAAGTTCATAAGAATAGAGTAACATATTAGGCAAGATGACATGATGTAGAGGGATAAACTCAAGCAATATGATATAAACCCCATCTTTTTATCCTCGATGGAAACCATACAATATATGCCTTGCTGCCCCTGCTAGCACTGGGAAAGGACACCGCAAGATTGAACCCAAAGCTAAGCGCTTCTCCCATTGCAAGAAAGATCAATTTAGTAGGCTAAACCAAACTGATAATTCGAAGAGACTTGCAAAGATATTAAATCATGCATAAAAGAATTCAGAAAAGAATCAAATATTGTTCATAGATAATCTCGATCATAAAACCCATAATTCATCGGATCTCGACAAACACACCGCAAAATGAATTACATCGAATAGATCTCCAAGAGAATCAAGGAGAACTTTGTATTGAGACCCAAAGAGAGAGAAGAGACCATCTAGCTAATTACTATGGACCCGAAGGTCTGTGGTAAACTACTCACACATCATCGGAGAGGCTATGGTGTTGATGTAGAAGCCCTCCATGATCGATTCCCCTTTCGACGGAGCGCCGGAAAAGGCCCGAAGATGGTATCTCACGGGTACAGAAGGTTGCAGTAGTGGAAATAGGGTTTCGTGGTGCTCTCGGATGTTTTCGAGGTATATGAGTATATATAGGCGAAAGAAGTAGGTCCGCGGAGCCACGAGGGGCCCACGAGGGTGGGGGCGCGCCCTCCTACCTCGTGGCCGCCTCATTTCTTCCTTGATGTCCACTCCAAGTCTCCTGGATTGCGTTTGTTCCAAAAATAACTCTCTCAAAGGTTTCATTCCGTTTGATATTCCTTTTCTGTGAAACACTGAAATAGGAAAAAAACAGCAATTTGCACTAGGCCTTTGGTTAGTAGGTTAGTCTCAAAAATAATATAAAAAGATATATTAAAGCCCATTAAACATCCAAAACAGATAATATAATAGCATGGAACAATCAAAAATTGTAGATACATTGGAGACGTATCAAGCATCCCCAAGCTTAATTCCTGCTCGTCCTTGAGTAGATAAATGATAAAAATAGAATTTTTGATGTGGAATGCTACCTAACATAATTCTCAATATAATTTTCTTTATTGTGGCATGAATGTTTAGATCCGAAAGATTCAAGACAAAAGTTTAATATTGACATAAAAATAATAATACTTCAAGCATACTAACAAAGCAATCATGTCTTCTCAAAATAACATGGCCAAAGAAAGTTATCCCTACAAAATCATATAGTCTAGCTATGCTCTATCTTCATCGCACAGAGTATTTAATCATGCACAACCCCGATGACAAGCCAAGAAATTGTTTCATACTTTTGATGTTATCAAACTTTTTCAATCTTCACGCAATATATGAGCGTGAGCCATGGACATAACACTATATGTGGAATAGAATGGTGGTTGTGGAGAAGACAAAAAGGGAGAAGATAGTCTCAAATCAACTAGGCATATCAACGTGCTATGGAGATGCCCATCAATAGATATCAAGCTGAGTGAGTAGGTATTGTCATGCAACAGATGCACTAGAGCTATAAGTGTATGAAAGCTCAACTAAAGAAACTAAGTGGGTGTGCATCCAACTCACTTGCTCATGAGGACCTAGGGCGTTTTGAGGAAGCCCATCATTGAAATATACAAGCCAAGTTCTATAATGTAAATTTTCCACTAGTATATGAAAGTGAAAACATAGGAGACTCTCTATCATGAAGATCATGGTGCTACTTTGAAGCACAAGTGTGGTAAAAGGATAGTAACATTGTCCCTTCTCTCTTTTTCTCTCATTTTTTTATTTGGGCCTTTTCCTCTTTTTTATCGCCTTTTTTTCTTTTCTCTTTTCTTCTTCTTTTCGTCCGGAGTCTCATCCCGACTTGTGGGGGAATCATAGTCTCCATCATCCTTTCCTCACTTGGGACAATGCTCTAATAATGATGATCATCACACTTTTATTTACTTACAACTCAAAAATTACAACTCAATACTAGAACAAAATATGAATCTATGTGAATGCCTCTAGCGGTGTACCGGCATATGCAATGAATCAAGAGTGACATGTACGAAATAATTATAAAAGGTGGCTTTGCCACAAATACGATGTCAACTACATGATCATGCAAAGCAATATGACAATGATGTAACGTGTCATAACAAACGGAACGGTGGTAAGTTGCATGGCAATATATCTCGGAATGGCTATGGAAATGCCATAATAGGTAGGTGTGGTGGCTGTTTGAGGAAGGTATATGGTGGGTGTATGGTACCTTCGAAAGTTGTACGATACTAGAGAGGCTAGCTATGGTGGAAGGGTGAGAGTGTGTATAATCCATGGACTCAACATTAGTCATAAAGAACTCACATACTTATTGCAAAAATCTATTAGTTATCGAAAAAAGTACTATGCATATGCTCCTATGGGGATAGATTGGTAGGAAAAGACCATAGCTCGTCCCCGGCCACCACTCATAAGGAAGACAATAAATAAATAAATAAATAATGCTCCGACTTCATCACATAACGGTTCACCATATGTGCATGCTACGGGAATCACAAACTTTAGAACAAGTATTTCTCAAATTCACAACTACTCAACTAGCATGACTCTAATATCACCATCTTAAGATATCAAAACAATCATCAAGTATCAAACTTCTCATAGTATTCAATGCACTTTTTATGAAAGTTTTTATTATACCCATCTTGGATGCCTATCATATTATGACTAATTTTATAGCCAAAACAAATTACCATGCTGTTCTAAAAGACTCTCAAAATAATATAAGTGAATCATTAGAGATCAATAATTTCTATAAAATAAAACCACCACCGTGCTCTTAAAGATATAAGTGAAGCACTAGAGCAAAATTATCTGGCTCAAAAGATATAAGTGAAGCACATAGAGTATTCTAATAAATTACGATTTATGTGTGTCTCTCCAAAAGGTGTGTACAACAAGGATGATTGTGGTAAACTAAAAATCAAAGACTCAAATCATACAAGACGCTCCAAGCAAAACACATATCATGTGGTGAATAAAAATATAGCCTCAAGTTAAGTTACCGATGGATGAAGACGAAAGAGGGGATGCCTTCCGGGGCATCCCCAAGCTTAGGCTTTTGGTTATCCTTGAATTTTACCTTGGGGTGCCTTGGGCATCCCCAAGCTTAGGTTCTTGCCACTCCTTATTCCAAAATCCATCAAATGTTTACCCAAAACTTGAAAACTTCACAACACAAAACTCAACAGAAAATCTCATGAGCTCCGTTAGTGTAAGAAAACAAACCACCACTTCAAGGTACTGTAATGAACTCATTCTTTATTTATATTGGTGTTAAAACTACTGTATTGCAACTTCTCTATGGTTCATACCCCCCGATACTAGCCATAGATTCATCAAAATTAGCAAACAACACACGAAAAACATAATCTGTCAAAAACAGAACAATCTGTAGGTTTCGAACACTTATGTAACCGCTAAAATTCCGGAATAAACTGGTGGACGTGAGTAATTTGTCTATTAATCATCTACAAAAGGAATCAACCTAATCGCACTCTCCAGTAAAAATGGCAGCAAATCTCATGAGCGCTAAAGTTTCTATTTTTTACAGCAAGATCGCAAAGACTTCCCCCAAGTCTTCCCAAAGGTTTTACTTGGCACACACACTAATTAAAAACATAAAACCACATATAAACAGAAGATAGATGAATTATTTATTACTAAACAGGATCAAAAACAAGAAACAAAAATAAAATTGGGTTGCCTCCCAACAAGCGCTATCGTTTAACGCCCCTAGCTAGGCATAAAAACAAGAATAGATCTAGGTATTGTCATCTTTGGTATGCAATTCTTAAATAGAACACTTATAACCCTTAGGAGTTTCCTTCTTTTTATTAATGATCAAACTCCTAGGCAAGAAGTCAAGAAATTCATTTGTAGCAAAAGGTTCCTTAATGATAGCGAAAATGTTGGGGTGAACACTTATTGCTTTGAGATCCGCATTTTCCTTACTAGAAGATTCACCTTTATTTTTAGGCACATACATAAACTTGGAAACTCTAGTAGTAGGAGGATTTGGAGTATTTTTCACATAAGAAAAGGCAAACCTTCAGTTGGTAATAATATCCTCAAGTTTATCAATTCTTGTGGAATCTTGATCTATCTTTTCGTTAACTATGGGTTATTTTTCTTTAAAAAAATTCAGAGTAACTCCTACCTTAGATCCATATTGAGTAATTTGGTTGTGGATATTTTTATACAAATTCTCAACCAACTCTACAGTGGCAACTTTATTTTCAATAATTTCAAGCCTTTGCATCACATGTTCCAAAGTTAAAATAGTTCCATTAACCAAGAGAGGTGGTGGCGCAAACAAATCTATCATGGCATTATAAGAATCAAAAGTATGGCTATCCAAGAAATTCCCTCCAGTAATGGTATCAAGAATATATCTATTCCAAGGGGTGATGCCTACATAAAAATTGCGAAGAAGAACGGAAGTGGATTGCTTCCTAGTGGATCTATTCTGAGCATTGCAAATTCTATACCAAGCATATTTTAAATTTTCTCCCTCCCTTTGTTTAAAATTGAGAACTTCATGATCGGGAGTACTAACTGTTATAGAAGGGCTAGCCATAATAGAAAAACCAACGATCTAACACACAGACACACAAGAAGCAAGAAAAAGGGTGAACGAAAAAGAGGGCGAATAAAATAGCAAGGGTGAAGTGGGGGAGATGAAAACGAGAGGCAAATGGCAAATAATGTAATGCGAGAGATAAGAGTTTGTGATGGGTACTTGGTATGTCTTGACTTGTGCGTAAATCTCCTCGGCAATGGTGCCAGAAATGGCTTGTTGACGGGAGATCAAATCTTGACTTGACTTGGTGCAACCTCCCCGGCAACGGCGCCAGAAATCCTGCTTGCTACCTCTTGAGCATGCGTTGGTTTTCCCTTGAAGAGGAAAGGGTGATGCAGCAAAGTAGCGCAAGTTATCAATCCAGTAGGAGGTAACACGCAAGTACCTACTACCTGCACAAACAAACAAGAACCTCGCAGCCAACGTGATAAAGGGGTTGTCAATCCCTTCACGGCCACTTAAGAAAGTGAGATCTGATACAGATAATAAGCTAAATATTTTTGGTATTTTTATTGTATAGATTGGAAAATAAAGATTACAAAATAAACAATGAGAGAAATAGCAAGTTGGTAGGAAAATAATATAATGGAAAATAGACCCGGGGGCCATAGGTTTCACTAGTGGCTTCTCTCAAGATAGCAAATTCTACAGTGGGTGAACAAATTACTGCCGAGCAATTGATAGAAAAGCGCATAGTTATGAGAATATCTAGGCATGATCATGTATATAGGCATCACGTCCGCGACAAGTAGACCAAAATGATTCTGCATCTACTACTATTACTCCACACATCGACCACTATCCAACATGCATCTAGTGTATTAAGTTCATAAGAACAGAGTAACACATTAGGCAAGATGAAACGATGTAGAGGAATAAACTCAAGCAATATGATATAAACCCCATCTTTTTATCCTCGATGGCAACAATACAATACGTGCCTTGCTGCCCCTGCTATCACTGGGAAAGGACACCGCAAGATTGAACCCAAAGCTAAGCACTTCTCCCATTGCAAGAAAGATCAATCTAGTAGGCCAAACCAAACTGATAATTCAAAGAGACTTGCAAAGATATTAAATCATGCATAAAAGAATTCAGAGAAGAATCAAATATTGTTCAGAGATAATCTTGATCATAAACCCACAATTCATTGGATCTCGACAAACACACCGCAAAAAGAATTACATCGAATAGATCTCCAAGAGAATCGAGGAGAACTTTGTATTGAGATCCAAAGAGAGAGAAGAAGCCATCTAGCTAATGACTATGGACCCGAAGGTCTGTGGCAAACTACTCACACATCATCGGAGACGCTATGGTGTTGATGTAGAAGCCCTCCGTGATCGATTCCCCTTCCGACGGAGCGCCGGAAAAGGCCCCAAGATGGGATCTCACGGGTACAGAAGGTTGCGGCGGTGGAAATAGGGTTTCGTGGTGCTCTCGGATGTTTTTGGGGTATATGAGTATATATAGGTGAAAGAAGTAGGTCGGCGGAGCCACGAGGGGCCCATGAGGGTGGGGAGCGCGCCTACCCCCTGGGTGCACCCTCCTACCTCATGGACGCCTCGTTTCTTCCTTGACATCCACTCCAAGTCTCTTGGTTTGCGTTTGTTCCAAAAATAACTCTCCCGAAGGTTTCATTCCGTTTGATATTCTTTTTCTACGAAACACTGAAATAGGCAAGAAAACAACAATTTGCACTGGGCCTTTGGTTAGTAGATGAGTCCCAAAAATAATATAAAAAGGTGTATCAAAGCCCATTAAACATCCAAAACAGATAATATAATAGCATGGAACAATCAAAATTTATAGATACATTGGAGACATATCACGAGGCGGTGTCGGGGCACGGGGCAGCCGACGTCAGGGCAGGGGCCGGGGCCGGGGCACGGGGCGACGTCGAGGCAGGGGCCAGGGCACGGGGTGACACATCGGTGCAGGGCAGGGGAGCGGGGCCACGACGATGAGGAGCGGGCGGCGATGGCGATGGCGACGTCAGGCAGGGGTGCAACATCGAGGAGCAGCACCAGCCTGGCGGCGTTCAAGAGAAGAATGGCGGATGGGGGGAATTTTACTAAGTGTCGGGTTATATAGCAACCACCTTTTCTCCTCGTTCGTACCTCAAACCGGGACCAATGCCCCCCTTTAGTCCCGGTTGGTGTCACCAACCGTGACCAAAGGGACCAAAGGTCAGTTTTCAGCAGCCCAAAGGGCGGGAAACAGAGACCTTTGGTCCCGGTTGGTGGCACTAACCGGGACTAAAGGGGGAATTGGTCCAGGTTGGTGCCACGAACTGGGACCAAAGGGTGGCATTGGTCCCAGTTCGTGCCACCAACCGGGACCAAAGGCCTTGTGCTGGAAATGGCGCGATGCGGTGGGATGTTTAGTCCTACCTCGCTAGCCGAGAGTCTTCGACAGTGGTTTATAAGCGCGGCTGCGCAGACCACTTCGAGCTCCTCTGAAATGCAGGCTTACGGGCCTAAAATCGCTTTATCTACCTGTGGGCCTACTGGGTCTTCTGCGGGCCTAAATCCTAGCCCATGGTTGGTTTTCTAGTCGTATTCAGGCCGTGGTGGCCGAGTAGGTGACATTTTTTATTTTATTTTTTTCCACTATTTTTGTTTTGTTTTTTTGCATTATTTATTTTCTTTTGTTTTTTGCATTATTTTTTGCATTATTTTTGCTGTTAGGTCAGAAAAATTATAAACTTTCTGTTAGTGCCATTAGTTTTCAAATTTGAATAGTTTAAATTTGAATTCTTTGAAATTTGTCCGAATCACTAGTTTGTGAATAACATTACTATAATAATAGATTTTTGAGTGATTCGTTTTCCTGCTATTTAATATTACTGTGTTTTATCATTATATTCAATGTCATAATTTTTAGGTTATTTTAAATATCTGTTTTAATCAAAAATAGATTTTGTTATTTTAGTTTGCTATTAAAGTTTCTAACAAAAAAATTCTTTATGAAAATTCTTTTTGCTACTAATGTTTTGAACAGAAAATACTTTGATAATTTTAGTTGCATAAATTTTATATAATTTTAGTTTCAAAAATACTAGAGGTTTATAAAAGCATTTTAGTTGATTCCTTTTGCTATTAGAGTTTTATAAAAGCTTTTTAGTTGATTCTTTTTGCTATTGAATAATATTATAGTTTTGTTTTTGTTGATCTTAATAGAATAGTTTAATTGATTATTTTTAGTTCATCCTTTTTGCTATTAGTTCATTCTTTGAGCTAAATGACCATAAAATTGAAAAGCACTACAAATGAACTCTGAAAAGGTTGAAAGTTGGCATGGTATCATCATTTCACCCACATAGCATGTGCTAAAAAGTTGAGAGAGTCACGACAAAAACTGGATGCACTTCGTGTACAAAATGGACAATCTCTTTCGAAGTATCAGGGTTTCATATGGAAAGTCATCTGTTTCAAAGGGATTTCATTTTTTTGAACTTATTTAAACTCCAAACTTTTTGTGTGTTCAAAATGCACCATTCAAAGCCACATCATCAATTTTCAACCCTTTCTGACGTCATTTGATATTCTTCCGATTCTTTGAGCTAAATGACCCTGAAATTGAAAAGCACTTCAAATGAACTCTGAGAAGGTTGAAAGTTGACATGGTATCATCATTTCACCCACATAGCATGTTATAAAAAGTTGATAGGGTTATGACAAAAACTGGATGCACTTCGTGTACAAGACAGACAATCTCTTTTGAAGTATCAGGGTTTCAGACGAAAACTCATCTGTTATAAAGGTATTTTATTTTTTGAACTTATTTGAACTCGAGACTTTTGTGTGTTCAAAATGAACCATTCAAAGCCACATCATCAATTTTCAACCCTTTCTGACTTCATCTGGCATTTTTATGCATTTACTGATTTTTAAAGCTAAATGACCCTGAAATTGAAAAGCACTACAAATGAACTCTGAAAAGGTTGAAAGTTGGCATGATATCATCATTTCACCCACATAGCATGTTATAAAAAGTTGAGAGGGTTACGACAAAAACTGGATGCACTTCATGTACAAAACAGACAATCTCTTTCGAAGTATCATGGTTTCATACAAAAACTCATCTGTTACAAACGGATTTCATCTTTTGAACTTATTTGCACTAGTAGAAAAGGGGGCTTTGGTCCAGGCCGGGTAACCCCATTAGTCCCAGTTCAGTCCAGAACCGGGACCAATGGGGGCATTGGTCCCGGTTCGTGAGCCCAGGGGGCCGGCCGGGCCACGTGGGCCATTGGTCCCGGTTCATCTGGACCTTTTGGTCCCGGTTGGTGGGATGAACCGGGACCAATGGGTCTCGCTCCTGGCCCACAACCATTGGTCCCGGTTCGTGCCTCAAACGGGAGTAAAGATTAGACCTTTAGTCCCGGTTTGAGGCACGAACTGGGACTAATGGGGATGAGACCTTTAGTCCCGGTTCGTGCCACGAACCGGTACTAAAGGTCCCATTTTCAAACTCTACCCCCCCCTGTGGATCACCTTTTCAGTTTTAAAAAAATAAAAGAAAATGATGGAAATGTCAAAAAATAAAAGAAAATAAGTTTCCCATGTGATATGTGGTCTAGTTGTTGGGAAAATTTGCAAATGTGAATTTTGACTTTATTTGCAAAATCTCTCTGAAATTTGTAAAAATGGGCATAAGTTTTGCATACTAACTCGGATGAAAAAAAAATTTATATGAAAAATCATCTACTTGAAAAGTTACATCCGAATTTAATCGGGGGAACCTTGTTAAACATTTTCAAAATTCTCAAAAACCTAATAGAAAAAAAGTTACGGGGCTTTTAAGATCTAGAGTGAAAAAATCGAAAAAAATTCAAACAGTGGGCAAACTGTGGTCAAACAATGGTCAAACTAATTATTCTAGAATATTAGTGTTACTAAATAATTATTTCAGTTATTTCAATTTTGGCTAAATCTGGTCAAACTTTGGTCAAACTGTGGTCAAGCAATGGTCAAACTAATTATTCAAGAAATATTAGTGTTACTAAATAATTATTGTTTTTTTAAAACAATAGTTTCAAAATAAAACTACGAAATGTGTCACTTCATGCTCAAGCAAAATTCCTGAAGGTTAATAGGATTGACATCTTAGTATTGTTAGGAAAACAACAAGTGCAGACTTGGAGCGAGGGAGAATAGAACCCGGAAGTTAAGCGTGCTCAGGCTGGGGGAGTGGGAGGATGGGTGACCGTTCGGGCAGTTAGATGATTTGGAATGATGAGGGGTGATTAGAGGATAAATTGAGAAGTGATGAGGGGTGGTGATTACATACTAGAGGTTAAAATAATTCAGAAATTTGAAAATAGAAAAAATTAAAAAAATTTCAAATTTTTTTTCCAAAAAAAAATCATAAAATTTCCTTTAGTCCCGGTTGGTGTTACCAACCGGGACTAAAGGTGCAGCTCCACGTGGCCGCGCCCTTTAGTCCCGGTTCTGGATTGAACCGGGACTAAAGGGAGAGGCATCAGTACCGACATTTTAGTCCCGGTTCCAGAACCGGGACTAAAGGCCCTTATGAACCGGGACTGAAGGCCCTTTTTCTACTAGTGTTGAACTCTAGACTTTTTGTTTCTTCAAAATGCACCATTTAAAGCCACATCATCAATTTTCAACCCTTTCTGACTTCATTTGGTATTTTTCATGCATTATTGATTTTTTGAGCTAAATGACCCTGAAATTGAAAAGCACTACAAATGCACTCTAAAAAGGTTGCAAGTTGACACGGTATCATCATTTCACCCACATAACATGTTATAAAAAGTTGATAGGGTTACGGCAAAAACTGGATGCACTTCATGTATAAGACGGACAATCTCTTTCGAAGTATCAGGGTTTCGGATGAAAACTCATCTGTTACAAAGGAATTTCATTTTTTGAACTTATTTGAACTCCAAACTTTTTGTGTGTTCAAACTGAACCATTCAAAGCCACATCATCAATTTTCAACCCTTTCTAACTTCATCTTGTATTTTTCATGCATTTACTGATTTTTTAAAGCTAAATGACCCTGAAATTGAAAAGCGCTACAAAAGAACTCTAAAAAGGTTAAAATTTGGCATGGTATCATCATTTCACCCACATAGCATGTTATAAAAAGTTGGGAGGGTTACGGCAAAGACTGGATGCACTTCATGTACAAAACGAACAATCTGTATCAGGGTTTCATACGGAAACTCATCTGTTACAAAAGGCATTTCATTTCTTCACATGTAGCTACAGTGATATTCTAGATCAAAGTCATCATCATAATAGTTGTGGAGAGAAAGTCTTCACTTTTTCTTTGCCTGTGTCCATTGCTTATTGCGCCGAAACCATAGATAATCTTCATCGTTTAACAGGGTGCTTGGGTCAGCCTTGACTTTGAAGGGAGGAATTTCATGACACTTTTCATAATCTTCAGACATATCTGTCTTGCCCTCCAATCCCACGATGACTCTTTTTCCTGAAAGAACTATGTGGATCTTTGTGTCATCGTATGATGTATTCACTTCCTCATATTTTATTTTTCTCAGTTTGGTAGACATGTCCTTCACATAGAAAACCCGTGCCACATCATTGGCTAGGATGAATGGTGTGTCTGTGTACCCAAGATTCTTCAGATCCATTGTTGTCATTCTGTACTGTGGGTCTACCTGTACCCCGCCTCCTGATTGACCCATTTGCGCTGAAACAAAGGGACCTTAAAATCATGTCCATAGTCAAGTTCCCATATGTCCACTATGTAACCATAATATGTGTCCTTTCCCCTCTTGGTTGCTGCATCAAAGCGGACACCGCTATTTTGCTTGGTGCTCTTTTGATCTTGGGCGACCATGTAAAATGTATTCTCATTTATCTCGTACCCTTTGTAAGTCAATACAGTCAAAGATGGTCCCCTGGCCAACGAGTACAGCTTATCAGAAACAGTGTTGTCACCCCTGAGAATTGTTTGCAACCAACTGCCGAAAGTCCTGATGTGTTCACATGTAATCCAGTCGTCACACTTCTCCGGGTTATTGGAGCGCAGAATATTCTTGTGTTCATCGACATACGAGGTCACCAAGGTAGAATTCTGTAGAACTGTGTAGTGTGCTTGAGACCAAGAATGCCCGTTCCTACATATTATTGAGTCCCCTCCCAGCGTGCCTTTTCCAGTCAGTCTCCCCTCATACCGCGATTGAGGGAGACCAATCTTCTTAAGGTCAGGAATGAAGTCAACACAAAACCCAATGACATCCTCTGTTTGATGTCCCATGGAGATGCTTCCTTCTAGCCTAGCGCAGTTACGGACATATTTCTTTTGGAATCTCATGAAACTCTCAAAGGGGAACATATTGTGTAGAAATACAGGGCCCGGAACGACAATCTCGTCGACTAGATGAACTAGGACGTGCATCATGATATTTAAGAAGGATGGTGGGAAAACCAGCTTGAAACTGACAAGACATTGGGCCACATCACTGATATGTCTCCAATGTATCTATAATTTTTGATTGTTCCATGCTATTATATTATCTGTTTTGGATGATAATGGGCTTTATTTTACACTTTTATATTATTTTTGGGACTAACCTATTAACCGGAGGCCCAGCCCAAATTGCTGTTTTTTGCCTATTTCTGTATTTCGTAGAAAAGAAATATCAAATGGAGTCCAAACGGAATGAAACCTTTGGGAGGGTGATTTTTGGAACAAACGTGATCCATAGGACTTGGAGTGGACGTCAATCAATCAACGAGGCGGCCACAAGAGGTAGGGGGCGCCCCTACCCCCCTAGGCGCGCCCTCCACCCTCATGGGCCCCTCGTTGCTCCACCAACCTACTTCTTCCACCTATATATATATACGTACCTCGCAAACATCCAGGAGCACCACGAAACCCTATTTCCACCGTCGCAACCTTCTGTACCCAAGAGATCCCATCTCGGGGCCTTTTCCGGAGCTCCGCCGGAGGGGGCCTTGATCACGGAGGGCCTCTACATCAACTCCATGGCCCCTCCGATGATGTGTGAGTAGTTTACCTCAGACCTTCGGGTCCATAGCTAGTAGCTAGAGGGCTTCTTCTCTCTATCTTTGGATCTTAATACAAAGTTCTCCTTGATCTTCTTGGAGATCTATTCGATGTAACTCTTTTTGCGGCGTGTTTGTCGAGATCTGATGAATTATGGGTTTATGATCAAGTCTATCTATGAACAATATTTGAATCTTCTCTGAATTCTTTTATGTATGATTGGTTTATCTTTGCAAGTCTCTTCGACTGTTTGGTTTGTCCTGCTAGATTGATCTTACTTGCAATGGGAGAAGTGCTTAGCTTTGGGTTCAATCTTGCGGTGCTCGATCCCAGTGACAGAAAGGGAAATGACACGTATTGTGTTGTTGCCATCAAGGATAAAAATATGGGGTTTATATCATATTGCATTAGTCTATCCCTCTACATCATGTCATCTTGCTTAAGGCGTTACTCTGTTCTTATGAACTTAATACTCTAGATGCATGCTGGATAGCGGTCGATGTGTGGAGTAATAGTAGTAGATGCAGGCTCGAGCCGGTCTACTTGTCACGGACGTGATGCCTATATACATGATCATACATAGATATTCTCATAATTATTCGCTTTTCTATCAATTGTTCGACAGTAATTTGTTCACCCACCATAATACTTATGCTATCGTGAGAGAAGCCACTAGTGAAACCTATGGCCCCGGGTCTATTTTCCATCATACAAGTTTCTAATCTATTTTATTTTGCAGTCTTTACTTTCAATCTATATCATAAAATTACCAAAAATATTTATCTTATTATCATTATCTCTGTCAGATCTCACTCTTGCAAGTGGCCGTGAAGGGATTGACAACCCCTTTATAGCGTTGGTTGCGATGTTCTTATTTGTTTGTGTAGGTATGAGGTGACTTGTGTGTGGTCTCCTACTGCGTTGGTTTCCTCTCCCCCACTCCACCGTTGCCGTTTTATTCGCCCTCTTTTCCTTTCGCCCTCTCTTTCTGTTTGCTTTTTCTTCGCTTGTTTGCTTGTGTGTTGGATAGCTTGCTTGTCATGATGGCTCAAGATAATACTAAATTGTGTGACTTTGCCAATACAAACAATAATGTTTTTATTAGCACTCCGATTGCTCCTCTTATCGATGCTGAATCTTGTCATGAAATATCCGTTTTCTGGCCTTCCTAGTGAAGATGCCGCTACCCATCTAAACAACTGTGTTGATTTGTGTGATATGCAAAAGAAGAAAGATGTGGATAATGATATTGTTAAACTTAAGCTATTTCCGTTTTCTCTTAGAGATCGTGCTAAAGCTTGGTTTTCGTCTTTACCTAAAAACAGTATTGATTCATGGAATAAGTGCAAAGATGCTTTTATCTCTAAGTATTTTCCTCCTGCTAAGATCATCTCTCTTAGAAACGATATTATGAATTTTAAGCAACTTGATCATGAGCATGTTGCACAATCTTGGGAGAGAATGAAATTAATGATACGTAATTGCCCTACACATGGTTTGAATTTATGGATGATTATACAACATTTTTATGTTGGATTGAATTTTGCTTCTAGAAATCTTTTAGATTCGGCCGCGAGAGGCACTTTTATGGAAATTACTTTAGGAGAAGCTACCAAACTCCTAGATAATATTATGGTTAATTATTCTCAATGGCACACTGAAAGATCTACTAGTAAAAAGGTGCATGCAACTAAAGAGATTAATGTTTTGAGTGGAAAGATGGATGAACTTATGAAATTGTTTGCTAATAAGAGTGCTCCTACTGGTCCCAATGATTGAGAATAATAATGAATCTATGGATGTGAATGTTGTTGGTAGGAACAATTTTGGTAACAACGCGTATAGAGGTAATTTCAATTCTAGGCCGTTTCCTAGTAATTCCTCTAATAATTATGGTAATTCCTACAACAATTCTTATGGAAATTATAATAAGATGCCCTCTGATTTTGAATCTAATATTAAAGAATTTATTAGTTCGCAAAAGAGTTTCAATGCTTTGATTGAAGAAAAAATGCTTAAGATTGATAAGTTGCCTAGGAACGTGGATATAATTTCTCTTGATGTTGATTCTTTGAAACTTAGATCTATTCCACCTAAGAATGATATCAATTAGTCTCTCAAAGCCATGAGAATTTTGGTTGATGAGTGCAAAGAAAGAACCGCTAGGATGCGTGCTAAAAAGATTGCTTTGTGAAAGCGTGTTCTTCTAGTTTCCATGATAATAAAAATGAAGATCTAAAAGTGATTGATGTGTCCCCTATTAAATCTTTGTTTTGCAATATGAATATTTATAATTATGGGACTGGAGATGAGTCAACTTTAGTTAGAAGGCGTCCCAATGATTCGGAGTTTTTAGATCTCGATGCAAATATTGATAAAAGTGGGATTGGAGAGGTCAAGACTTTAAATACTAATGAACCCACTATCTTGGATTTCAAAGAATTTAATTATGATAATTTATCTTTGATAGATTGTATTTCCTTGTTGCAATCCGTGCTAAATTCTCCTCATGCTTATAGTCAAAATAAAGCTTTTACTAAACATATCATTGATGCTTTAATGCAATCTTATGAAGAAAAAACTTGAGTTGGAAGTTTCTATCCCTAGAAAACTTTATGATGAGTGGGAACCTACAATTAAAATAAAAATTAAATATGATGAATGCTATGCTTTGTGTAATTTGGGTGCTAGTGTTTCCACGATTCCTAAAACTTTATGTGATTTGCTAGGTTTCATGAATTTGATGATTGTTCTTTAAAATTGCATCTTGTGGATTCCACCATTAAGAAACCTATGGGAAGAATTAATGATGTTCTTATTGTTGCAAATCGGAATTATGTGCCCGTAGATTTCATTGTTCTTGATATAGATTGCAATCCTTCATGCCCTATTATTCTTGGTAGACCTTTCCTTAGAACGATTGGTGCAATTATTAATATGAAGGAAGGGAATATTAGATTCCAATTTCCGTTAAGGAAGGGCATGGAAAACTTTCCTAGAAATAAAATTAAATTACCTTATGAATCTATTATGAGAGCCACTTATGGATTGCATACCAAAGATGATAATACTTAGATCTATCCTTGATTTTATGCCTAGGTAGGGGCGTTAAACGATAGCGCTTGTTGGGAGACAACCCAATTTTATTTTTATTCCTTGCTTTTTGTTCCTGTATAGTAATAAATAATTTATCTAGCCTCTGTTTTGGTTGTGTTTTTTGTGTTTAATTAGTGTTTGTGCCAAGTAGAACCGTTGGGAAGACTTGGGGAAAGTATTTTTGATCTTGCTGTAAAAAACAGAAACTTTAGCGCTCACGAGAATTGCTTCCATCTTTTACTGGAGAGTTCTATTTAGTTAATTATTTTTGAATATGATTAATAGATAAATTCCTCACGTCCATAAATTTATTTTAGAATTTTTGGGTTTCCATAATTATTCGAAACCTACAGATTACTACAGACTGTTCTGTTTTTGACAGATTCTGTTTTTCGTGTGTTGTTTGCTTATTTTGATGAATCTATGGCTAGTAATAGAGTTTATGAACCATAGAAAAGTTGGAATACAGTAGGTTTAACACCAATATAAATAAATAATGAGTTCATTACAGTACCTTGAAGGGGTGGTTTGTTTTATTTTACTAACGGAGCTCACAAAGATTTTCTTTTAAGTTTTGTGTTGTGAAGTTTTCAAGTTTTGGGTAAAGATTTGATGGATTATGGAACAAGGAGTGTCAAGAGCCTAAGCTTGGGGATGCCCAAGGCACCCCAAGGTAAAAATCCAAGGACACCAAAAAGCCTAAGCTTGGGGATGCCCAAGGCACCCCAAGGTAAAATCCAAGGACACCAAAAAGCCTAAGCTTGGGGATGCCCCGGAAGGCATCCCCTCTTTCGTCTTCATCCATTGGTAACTTTACTTGGAGCTATATTTTTATTCGCCACATGATATGTGTTTTGCTTGGAGTGTCTTGTATGATTTGAGTCTTTGCTTTTTAGTTTACCACAATCATCCTTGCTGTACACACCTTTTGGGAGAGACACACATTGATTGGAATTTATTAGAATACTCTATGTGCTTCACTTATATTTTTTGAGTTGGATAATTTTTGCTCTAGTGCTTCGCTTATATCTTTTAGAGCACAACGGTGGTTCTATTTTATAGAAATAATTGATCTCTCATGCTTCACTTATATCATTTTGAGAGACCCTTAGAACAGCATGGTAATTCACTTTGGCTATAAATTTTAACTGCTAAGAGAAGTTGGATGTTTGATAGATGGTTTTGAGATATAAAGGTGGTAATATTAGAGGTGTACTAGTTGAGTAATTGTGAAATTGATGAATACTTGTGTTGAAGTTGGCAAGTCCCGTAGCATGCACGTATGGTAAACGTTATGTGACAAATTTGAAGCATGGGGTGTTCTTTGATTGCTTTCCTTATGAGTGGCGGCCGGGGACGAGCAATGGTCTTTTCCTAGCAATCTACCCCCCTAGGAGCATGTGCGTAGTGCTTGGTTTTGATGACTTGTAGATTTTTGCAATAAGTATGTGAGTTCTTTATGACTAATGTTGAGTCCATGGATTATACGCACTCTCACCCTTCCATCATTGCTAGCCTCTTCGGTACAGTGCATTGCCCTTTCTCACCTTGAGAGTTGGTGCAAACTTTGCCGGTGCATCCAAACCCCGTGATATGATATGCTCTATCACACATAAGCCTCCTTATATCTTCCTCAAAACAGCCACCATACCTACCTATTATGGCATTTCCATAGCCATTACGAGATATATTGACATGCAACTTTTCACTGTTCCATTTATTATGACACGCATCATCATTGTCATATTGCTTTGCATGCTCATGTAGTTGACATTGTATTTGTGGCAAAGCCACCGTTCATAATTTTTCCATACATGTCACTCTTGATTCATCGCAATCCCGGTACACCGCCGGAGGCGTTCACATAGAGTCTTATTCTGTTCTAAGTATTGAGTTGTAATTCTTGAGTTGCAAGGAAAAAGAAGTGTGATGATCATCATTATTAGAGCATTGTCCCGTGAGGAAAGGATGATGGAGACTATGGTTCCCCCACAAGTCGAGATGAGACTCCGGACGAAAAAAAGAGAGAAAAGAGGCAAAAAAAGAAAGAAGGCCCAAAAAAGTATAATGAGAGAAAAAGAGAGAAGGGACAATGTTACTATCCTTTTTCCACACTTGTGCTTCAAAGTAGCACAATGATCTTCATGATAGAGAATTTCTTATGTTGTCACTTTCATATACTAGTGGGAATTTTTCATTATAGAACTTGGCTTGTATATTCCAATGATGGGCTTCCTCAAATTGCCCTAGGTCTTCGTGATCAAGCAAGTTGGATGCACAGCCACTTAGTTTCATTGATGAGCTTTCATATATTTATAGCTCTAGTGCATCCGTAGCATGGCAATCCCTACTCCTTGCATTGACATCAATCGGTGGGCATCTCCATAGCCCATTGATTAGCCGTGTCAATGTGAGACTTTCTCCCTTTTTGTCTTCTCACACAACCTCAATCATCATATTCTATTCCACCCATAGTGCTATGTCCATGGCTCGCGCTCATATATTGCGAAACAATTGCTTGGCTTGTCATCGGGGTTGTACATGATGAGAGCATTTTGTGTGACGAAAATGAAGCATGGCCAAACTATATGACTTTGTAGGGATAAGTTTTCTTTGGCTATGGTATTTTGATAAGACATAATTGCTTGATTAGCATACTTGGAGTATTACTATTTTTATCTCAACAATAAACTTTTATCTTGAATATTTCCGATCTGAACAATCATGCCACAATAGAGAAAAATACATTGAAGTATATTCTAGAAAGCATTCCACATCACAAATTCTGTTTTTATAATTTACCTACTCAAGGACGAGCAGGAATTAAGCTTGGGGATGCTTGATACGTCTCCAATGTATCTATAATTTTTGATTGTTCCATGCTATTATATTATCTGTTTTGGATGATAATGGGCTTTATTTTACACTTTTATAATATTTTTGGGACTAACCTATTAACCGGAGGCCCAACCCAAATTGTTGTTTTTTTTGCCTATTTCAGTTTTTCGTAGAAAAGGAATATCAAACGGAGTCCAAACGAAATGAAACCTTCGGGAGCGTGATTTTTGGAACAAACGTGATCCAGAGGACTTGGAGTGGACGTCAAGCAATCAACGAGGTGGCCATGAGGCAGGGGGACACACCTACCCCCCGGGCGCGCCCTCCACCCTCGTGGGTCCCTCGTTGCTCCACTGACCTACTTCTTCCTCCTATATATATCTATGTACGCCGCAAACGTCCAGGAGCACCACAAAACCCTATTTCCACCGCCGCAACCTTCTGTACCCAAGAGATCCCATCTTGGGGCCTTTTCCGGAGCTCCACCGGAGGGGGCCTTGATCACGGAGGGCCTCTACATCAACTCCCTGGCCCCTCCGATGATGTGTGAGTAGTTTACCTCAGACCTTCGGGTCCATAGCTAGTAGCTAGATGGCTTCTTCTCTCTCTTTGAATCTCAATACAAATCTCCTCGATCTTCTTGGAGATCTATTCGATGTAACTCTTTTTGCGGTGTGTTTGTCGAGATCTGATGAATTGTGGGTTTATGATCAAGTCTATCTATGAACAATATTTGAATCTTCTCTGAATTCTTTTATGTATGATTGGTTTATCTTTGCAAGTCTCTTCGACAGTTTGGTTTGGCCTGCTAGATTGATCTTTCTTGCAATGGGAGAAGTGCTTAGCTTTGGGTTCAATCTTGCGGTGCTCGATCCCAGTGACAGAAAGGGAAATGACACATATTGTATTGTTGCCATCAAGGATAAAAAGATGGGGTTTATATCATATTACATTAGTCTATCCCTCTATATCATGTCATCCTGCTTAAGGCGTTACTCTATTCTTATGAACTTAATACTCTAGATGCATGCTGGATAGCGGTCGATGTGTGGAGTAATAGTAGTAGATTCAGGCTAGAGTCGGTCTACTTGTCACGGACGTGATGCCTATATACATGATCATACCTAGATATTCTCATAATTATTCTCTTTTCTATCAATTGTTCGACAGTAATTTGTTCACCCACCGTAATACTTATGCTATCTTGAGAGAAGCCACTAGTGAAACCTATGGCCCCATGTCTATTTTCCATCATACAAGTTTCCAATCTATTTTATTTTGCAGTCTTTACTTTCAATCTATATCATAAAAATACCAAAATCTTTATCTTATATTCATTATCTCTATCAGATCTCACTCTTGCAAGTGGCCGTGAAGGGATTGGCAACCCCTTTATCGCGTTGGTTGCGAGGTTCTTATTTGTTTGTGTAGGTACGAGGTGACTTGCGCGTGGTCTCCTACTGGATTGATACCTTGGTTCTCAAAAACTGAGGGAAATACTTACGCTACTTTGCTGCATCACCCTTTCCTCTTCAAGGGAAAGTGCTTAGGAGGTAGCAATCACTCCTTAACCTTGGCAGGATTTCTGGATCAATCACCTTCTGACAGATTGCATTGAGGAATGCACATAGCTTCACAATGGCTAATCGAACGTTTTCCGGTAGAAGCCTCCTCAATGCAACCGGAAGCAGTTGCGTCGTAATCACGTGGTAGTCATGAGACTTTAGGTTCTGGAACTTTTTCTCTGGCATATTTATTATTCCCTTTATACTCTACGAGAAGCCAGACGGGACCTTCATACTAAGCAGACATTCAAAGAAGATTTCCTTCTCTTCTTTGGTAAGAGCGTAGCTGGCAGGACCTTCATACTGCTTTGGAGGCATGCCATCTTTTTCATGCACATGTTGCTGGTCCTCCCGTGCCTCCGGTGTATCGTTTGTCTTCCCATACACGCCCAAAAATCCTAGCAGGTCCACACAAAGATTCTTCATCACATGCATCACATCGATTGAAGAGCGGACCACTAGGTCTTTCCAGTAGGGTAGGTTCCAAAATATAGATTTCTTCTTGTTGGGGAACGTAGTAATTCAAAAAAATTTGTACGATCATGCAAGATGTAACTAGGAGATACATAGCAATGAGAGGGGAGAGTGTGTCCACGTACCCTCATAGACCGAAAGCGAAAGCATTTAGTAACACGGTTGATGTAGTCGAACGTCTTCACGATACAATCGATCCTAGCACCGAACGTACGACACCTCTATCTTCAGCACACGTTCAGCACGATGACGTCCCCGAGCTCTTGATCCAGTTGAGGACGAGGGAGAGTTCCGTCAGCACGACGGTGTGGCGACGGTGGTGATGAAGCTACCGGCGCAGGGCTTCGCCTAAGCACTACGACGATATGACCACGGTGGTAAACTATGGAGGGGGGCACCGCACATGGCTAAGAGATGTCTGTTGTGCCTTTGGGGTGCCCCCGCCTCCGTATATAAAGGGGGAGGAGGAGGAGGCAAAGTGTGGGGAGTCCTACTAGGAGAAAGAGAGAAGGGGGAAAGAGAGAAGGAGTAGCAAAGGGGAAAAGAGAGAAGGAGTAGTAAAGTGTGGGGAGTCCTACTAGGAGGCCAAGTGTGGGGAGTCCTAACGTCTTCACAATACAATTGATCCTAGTCCTAGTAGGATTCCCCTCTCCTTTTTCCTTTTCTGGAGTAGCAAAGGGGGAAAGAGAGAAGGAGTAGCAGAGGTAAAGGTGGGGCGTCGCCCCCACCCCTTGTCCAATTTGGATTGGCAGGGGGGCTCGCGCTACATCCTATGGCCGACCCTCTCTCCGCCACTAAGGCCCATGTTGGCCCATT